>NC_081557.1:49947722-49994616 GCF_022355385.1 Mustela nigripes | reverse complement strand
TCAGGCTCTCTGCTTGGCGGGGAGCCTGCTTCCTCCTCTCTCTCTCTCTGCCTGCCTCTCTGCCTACTTGTGATCTCTGTCTGTCAAATAAATAAATAAAATCTTTAAAAAAAAAAAAAGAAAGAAACAAAAGATGCTTGCTCTCACCATTTTAACTCAGCATGGCCTTTTAATGTGTTATAGACAGTAGAATAAGTTCAAAGAACTTAACTGAAAAAAAAATTAAATGGGGAGGACTGAATACTGAACAGTGGTGATCTTGATAACTTCAAAGGTGTGCAGTGGAGGGAAAAAAGACATAACCAAGTGAGGGGTAACTATAAATAGCAAGTGATTGTTATGTAAAATGCCAAGAAGTAAAGCTTCAAAAAGGAACAGTGCTCTGGAGCTAGAGATGCCCTGTGTTTGGGAAGTTGTTAGTTGGGTTGTAGCAGTTAGAGAACTATTCTTACCTTTGAGAGAGAGATTTCTGTAGATCAGTAGTTGTCAACTGAGGGGCAGTTTTCTCCTACTCCCAGCCCCATGGCACATTTTGTAATGTCTAGAGGGGTACAAAATGTACAGGATAGCTCCCAATGACCAAGAATTATCTGACCGACCGTTGAAGTAGTGCTAAATTTGAGAAACCCTGCTTTAGATTTTAAAAAGTGAGAAAAGGAACATTTATTGAGTATCTGTTTCTTCCAAGAAATGTAGGAACATGATCTAATTTGAAGGTAGTAATTATATGCTATTCTCTTGAGAAATTAAAGACAGAAATGGGGCACCTGGCTGGCTCAGTTAAAAGAGCATGTGACTCTTGACCCAGGGTCTTAAGTTTGAGCCCCACGTTGGGTATAGAGACTGCTTAAATAAACTTAAAAAAAAGAAGGGGAAAAAGTATAGCAACTAGCATGAAAGGGAAGCAAAGCTGAAAGAATTAATAACAAATACTTAGCACAGTGTCTGGTACATTTAATAAATTTTGCTTTTATTTTTAATAACATGTTCATTAAGGCTTCAGTAAGTCCTTTACAGGTATCTATTCAGTACCAGTTATTTTAGGAGGACAAAAATGAAGTATACATGTATTTGTATGCTTACTTTCCTTATCAATTTACAAACTTTTGGGGACTCTTAATCTCAAAAAACAAACAGGGTTGCTGGGGGTTGGGGGAATAGGGATGGAGTGGCTGGGTGATGGACATTGGGGAGGGTATGTGCTATGGTGAGGGCTGTGAAATGTGTAAACCGATGATTCATAGACTTGTTCCCCTGGGGCAAATAGTCCATTATATGTTAATAAAAATAATTTTTTAAAAAATTCACAAACTTTTTGTAAGTGGGGTATCTGTTTTTCTTATTTCTATATCACACATGGAATTAATCTTGCCATAATTAACCCTAAATAACATATTTTTGCTTAATGGAAGAAGGCATATTTATGAATTCTTCACAAAAACAGCATGAGCTTTTAACTCATTGAATTATAGATAATTCTTTACCTTCTTTTCCTCCCTGCTAGACCATAAGCAGTGTAAGAGTAGAGCAAGTTAGTTTAACCATCTCTGTATCACTCAAGACCTAACACCATGCCTGGCACATAATAGCTGCCCAGAAAAGAAAAATGTTTGTTAAATAAATGAATGAGATCATAATCAGGGTTAGTAGTTTATTTTTGAATACTAGCTGTTGGCATCCCAGAGGAAGGAGAATATAATGTGAAAATATTTATCAGATAGTCTTCTCCCTAATGTGAGTCTTTTGCTTAACATATCTTCTTTAATGTTTAGAACTTTAGAAGGTTTTCAATTAGAAAACTGTAGTGCAACTGAAACTTCTTTTAATGTTCTTTTGCTTTGTTTTTCTTACCTCTACAGTGCTGAATTATCCCAAGGTCAGTACTGGAATGGGCTTGGCTCTCCTCCAGATTCCCTATCTCCTGGGAGTGATGTGGATTGTAGCAGTGAGCTGAATGATCCTCAGTATGACCAGAGTCTCCTGGAGAGCTTATTTTACACGGCACCTGTAAGTCATTGAATCTACAGCTTTGGAAATTAGAGAACAAGACTTGTCAGATATTTTATATATGTCATTGTTCTTTTCCTTTTAAAATTTTTTAAAAAATTAATATGTAATATACTATTTGTTTCAGGGGTACAGGTCTGTGAATCATCAGTCTTACACAATTCACAGCACTCACCGTAGTATATATATCCTCCACAGTGTCCATAACCCAGTCACCCTATCCCTCCCCCCAACCTCTAGCAACCCTCAGTTTGTTTCCTGAAATCAAGAGTACATGTCATTTTATAGATGAGGAGACAGGCCTAGTAAGGTTAAGAATTTTAGAGGTGGCTGGCTGGCTCAGTTGGTACAGCATGGGACTCTTGATCTCAAGGTTGTGAGTTCTAGCCTCACATTAAGTATATATAGAGCTTACTTTAAAAAAAAAAAAAAAAGCATTTAGAGAGATAGAGGATATGAAATGGTAAAAGAAAGAATGACCCGTCTAGAGAAGCAAGGGATCTAATTTGAACTGACGAGAAGATATGTGCGAAAGTCATCATCAGTAAGGCAGCCTGGCATATTGCAGAAAGCCTTTGAATATCAGGTGAGGAGAAATGACATGATCAAACTGGTGGTTAAGGAACGTTAATCTAGCAATGATTTAGGAAGCTAATTTAGGGGAGAATACCTGGAAGGAGATAGGAAGCTACTGGGTTATTTGAGGTATGTATGAGAGTGACAGCAATGCGGTTGGAAACGAAGAGATGAATTTAAAAGATATTATGAATTATTAGCATTTCATGACTTTCTGTTTTAAAAATCATCACTGAGGGGCACCTGGGTGGCTCAGTGAGTTAAGGCCTCTGCCTTGGGCTCAGGTCATGATCCCAGAGTCCTAGGTTCGAGCCCTGCGTCGGGTGCTCTGCTCAGCAGGGAGCCTGCTTTCTCCTATCTCTCTCTCTCTGCCTGCCTCTCTGCCTACTTGTAATCTCTCTGTCAAATAAATAAATAAAATCTTTAAAAAAAAAATCATCACTGATACTCTGTTACTTGTGGGATAAAGAGAGAATTTAAATTTATTACACATTATTTTATTTGTATTTTTTATTTTTATTTTTTTTGTTTTTGTTTTTATTAACATATATTATTTGCCCCGGGGGTACAGGTTTGTGGATCATCAGGCTTACACATTTCACAACACTCACCATACTCTCCCCAATGTCTACAACCCAGCCACCCTTTCCCTACCCACCACCAGCCCCCAGCAACCCCAGCAAACAATCAGTTTGTCTTGTGACATTAAGAGTCTCTTATGGCTTGTCTCCCTCCCGATCCCATCTTGTTTCATATTTCCCTTCCCTCTCCCGACAACTCCCCACCCTCCCTCAAATTCTTCATATCAGAGAGATCATATAATTGTCTTTCTCTGATAGACTTATTTTGCTCAATGTAACACCTTCTAGTTCTATCCACATCATTGCAAATGGCAAGATTTAATTTCTTTTGATGGCTGCATAGTATTCCATAGTACATATATACCGCATCTTCTTTATCCTTTCATCTGTTGATCGACGTCTAGGTTCTTTCCGTAGTTTGGCTATTGTGCACCTTGCTGCTATAAACATTCAGGTGCTTGTGCCCTTCAGATCACTACTTTTTTTTTTTTTAGATTTTTTATTTATTTATTTGCCATAGAGAGAGATCACAAGTAGGCAGAGAGAGAGGGAGAAGCAGGCTCCCCGCTGAGCAGAGAGCCCCGTGCAGGGCTCGATCCCAAAACCCTGGGACCATGACCTGAGCCGAAGACAGAGGCTTAACCCACTGAGCCACCCAGGTGCCCCAGATCACTACATTTGTATCTTTAGGGTAGATACCCAGTAGTGTGATTGCTGGGTCATAGGGTAGCTCTATTTTCAACTTTTTGAGGAACCTCCATGTTGTTTTCCAGAGTGGCTGCACCAGTTTGCATTCCCACCAACAGTGTAGGAGAGCTCCCCCTTCTCAGCATCCTCTCCAATATCTGTTGTTTCCTGACTGTTAATTTTACCATTCTGACTGGTGTGAGGTGGTATCTCATTGTGGTTTTGACTTGTATTTCCCTGATGCTGAGTGATGTAGAGCACTTTTTCATGTGTCTCTTAGCCATCTTGATGTCTTCTTTGCAGAAATATCTGTTCATGTCTTTGCCCATTTCATGATGGGATTATTTGTTCTTTAGGTGTTGAGTTTGATAAATTTTTTTTGCTTTTTTATAATTTTTTAGCATTTTTTTTAATTTTTATTTTTTATAAACATATATTTTTATCCCCAAGGGTACAGGTCTGTGAATCGCCAGGTTTACACACTTCACAGCACTCACCAATGTCCATAACCCCACCCCCCGAGTTTGATAAATTTTTTTACAGATTTTGGATACTAGCCATTTATCGATATGTTACTAGCAAATATCTTCTCCCATTCTGTCAGTTGTCTTTTGGTTTTGTTGACTTTCCTTTTTGTTGTGCAAAAGCTTTTGATCTTGATGAAGTCCCAGTAGTTCATTTTTGCCCTTGCTTCCCTTGCCTTTGGTGATTTTTCTAAGAAGAAGTTGCTGCAGCTGAGATCAAAGAGGTTACTGCCTGTATTCTCCTTAAGGATTTTGATGGATTCCTGTCTCACATGGAGGTCTTTCATCCATTTTTAGTCTATTTTTGTGTGTGGTATAAGGAAATGGTCCAGTTTCATTCTTCTGCATGTGACTATCCAATCTTCCCAATACCATTTGTTGAAGAGACAACAAATTCTATTCTGTTCCATTGATCTGTGTCCTTTTTTCTGTCAGTACCATACTGTCTTGATTACAGCTTTGTAATAGAGCTTAAAATCTGGAATTGTGATGCCACCAACTTTGGCTTTCTTTTTCAACATTCCTCTGGCTATTTGGGGTCTTTTCTGGTTTCCTATGAATTTTAGGATAATTTGTTCCATTTCTTTGGAAAAAATTGATAGTATTTTGATAGGGATTGCATTAAATGTATAGATTGCTTTAGGTAGCATAGACATTTTCACAATATTTGTTCTTCCAATCTATGAGCATGGAACGTTTTTCCATTTCTTCATGTCTTCCTCAGTTTTGTTCATGAGTACTTTATAGTTTCTGAGTACAGATTGTTTGCCTCTTTTGTTAGGTTTATTCCTAGGTACCTTATGGTTTTGGGTGCAATTGTAAATGGGATCGACTCCTTAATTTCTCTTTCTTCTGTCTTGCTGTTGGTGTATAGAAATGCAACTGATTTCTGTGCGTTTATTTTATATCCTGGCACTTCACTGAATTCCTGTGTGAGGGGAGTTTTGGAGTGGAGTCTTTTGGGTTTTCCACATAAAACCCACATAAAGTATCATATCATCTGCAAAACTGAGAGACGACTTCTTTGCTAATTTGAATGGCTTTTATTTCTTTTCATTGTCTGATTGCCGAGGCGTGGACTTCTAGTACTATGTTGAATAGCAGTGGTGATAATGTACATCCCTGCCATGTTCCTGACCTTAGGGGAAAAGCTCTCAATTTTTCCCCATTGAGAATGGTGAATTTTTCATAGATGGCTTTGATGATACTGAGGTATGTACCCTCTATCCCTACACTGTGAAGAGTTTTGATGAAGAATGAATGCTGTACTTTGTCAAATGCTTTTTCAGCATCTATTGAGAGTATCATATAGTTCTTGTTCTTTCTTTTATTAATGTATTATATCACATTGATTGATATCTGGATGTTGAACCAGCCTTGCATCCCAGGAATAAATCCCATGTGGTCATGGTAAATCATCCTTTTAATATACTGTTGGATCCTACTGGCTGGTTTTTTGGTGAGAATTTTTGCATCCGTGTTCAAGGATAGTGGTAAGTCACCTTTTTGATGGGGTCTTTGTCTGGTTTGGGGATCAAGGTAATGCTGCCTCATAAAATGAGTTTGGAAGTTTTCTATCCATTTCTATTTTTTGGAACAGTTTCAGGAGAATAGGTATTAATTCTTCTTTAAATGTTTGGTAGAATTCCAAACATATATATACAGATATATTCCCCAGTATATCTGTAATGTCCAGAAGCCATCTGGTCCTGGGCCCGTTTGTTGGGAGATTTTTGATGACTGCTTCAATTTCTTACTGGTTATGGGTCTGGTCAGGTTTTCTATTTCTTCCTGGTTCAGTTTTGGTAGTTTATATGTCTCTAGGAGTGCATCCATTTCTTCCAGATTGTCCAATTTGCTGGCATATAGTTGCTCATAATATGTTCTTAAAATTGTTTGTATTTCTTTGGTGTTGGTTGTGATCTCTTCTCTTTCATTCATGATTTTATAATTTGGGTCCTTTCTCTTTTCTTTTTGATAAGTCTGGCCAGGGGTTTATGAATCTTATTAATTCTTTCAAAGAACCAGCTCCCAGTTTCATTGATTTGTTCTACTGTTCTTTTGGTTTCTATTTCATTGATTTCTGCTCTCATCTTTATTATTTCTCTTCTCCTGTGGGTTTAGGCTTTCTTTGTTGTTCTTTCTCCAGCTCCTTTAGGTGTAGGTTTAGGTTGTATACTTGAGACATTGTTTCTTGACAAAGGCTTGTATTACTATACTTTCCTCTCAGGACCTCCTTTGCTGTGTCCCAAAGATTCTGAACAGTTGTGTTTTCATTTTCATTTGTTCCCATGAATTTCTTAAATTTTTCTTTAATTTCCTGGTTGACCCATTCATTCTTTAGTAGAATGCTCTTTAGCCTCCATATATTTGAGTTCTTTCCAACTTTCCTCTTGTGATTGAATTCTACTTTCAGAGTATTGTGGTCTGAAAATATGCAGGGAATGATCCCAATCTTTTGGTACTGGTTGAGACCTGATTTGTGACCCAGGATGTGATCTGTTCTAGAGAATGTTCCATGTGCACTAGAGAAGAATGTGTATTCTGTTGCTTTGGGATGGAATACTCTGAATATATCTGTAATGTCCATCTGGTCCGGTGTGTCATTTAAAGCGTTTATTTCCTTGTTGGTATTTTCTTAGATGATCTGTCCATTTCAGTGAGGGGGTTGTTAAAGTCCCCTACTATTATTGTATTATTGTTGATGAAATTCTTTGCTTTTGTTACTAATTGCCTTATATAATTGGCTGCTCCCATGTTAGGGGCATAGATACTTAAAATTGTTAGAACTTCTTATTGGACAGACCATTTAAGTATGATATAACGTCCTTCCTCATCTCTTATTATAGTCTTTGGCTTAAAATCTAATTTGTCTGATATAAGGATTGCCACCCCAACTTTCTTTTGATGTCCATTAGCATGGTAAATTGTTTTCCACCCCCTCACTTTAAATCTGGAGGTGTCTTTGGGTCTAAAATGAGTTTCTTGTAGACAGCATATCGATGGGTCTTGTTTTTTTATCCGTTCTGATACCCTGTGACTTTGATTAGGGCATTTAGCCTCTACATTCAGGATAACTATTGAAAGACATAAATTTAGTGCCATTGTATTGCCTGTAAGGTGACTGTTACTGTATATTGTCTCTGTTCCTTTCGGGTCTATTACTTTTAAGGTCTCTCTTTGCTTAGAGGACCCCTTTCAGTATGTCCTGTAGGGCTGGTCTGGTGTTTGCAAATTCTTTTTTTTTTTTTTTTAAGATTTTATTTATTTATTTGACAGAGAGAGGTTACAAGTAGGCAGAGAGAGAGAGGAGGAAGCAGGCTCCCTGCTAAGCAGAGAGCCCGATGCGGGGCTCAATCCCAGGACCCTGGGCTCATGACCTGAGCCAAGGTAGAGGCTTTAACCTGCTGAGCCACCCAGGTGCCCCTGGTGTTTGCAAATTCTTTTAATGTTTGTTTGTCCTGAGAGCTTTTTATCATTCCTTCTATTTTCTTTCTTTCTTTTTTTTTTTTTAAGATTTTATCCATTTACTTGACAGACAGATCACAAGTAGGCAGAGAGGCAAGCAGAGAGAGGGGAGGAAGCAAGCTCCCTGGTAAGCAGAGAGCCTAATGTGGGGCTTGATCCCAGGACCCTGGGATCATGACCTGAGCTGAAGGCAGAGGCTTTAACCTACTGAGCCACCCAGACACCCCTCTCCTTCTATTTTCAATGATAGCCTAGCTGGATATAGTATTCTTGGCTGCATATTTTTCTCGTTTAGTGCTCTGAATATATCATGCCAGTCCTTTCTGGCCTGCCAGGTCTCTGTGGATAAGTCTGATGCCAATCTAATATTTCTACCATTGTATATTACAGACCTCTTGTCCCAAGCCGCTTTCAAGATTTTCTTTGTCACTAAGACTTGTGAGTTTTACAACTAGATGAGGGTGTGTGGACCTATTTTTGTTGATTTTGAGGGGGCTTTCTGTGCCTCCTGGATTTTGAAGCTTGTTCCCTTTGCCATATTAGGGAGATTCTCTCATTTGCTCCAGTATACCTTCTGCCTCCCTCTGTCTTTCTTCCTCTTCTTGGATCCAAGTTATTCCAATTTTGCTTCATCTTATGGGGTCACTAGTCTCTCGAATTCTCCCCTCATGGTCCAGTAGTTGTTTGTCTCTCTTTTGTTCAGCTTCTTTATTCTCCATCATTTGGTCTTCTATATCACTAATTCTCTCTTTTGCCTCATTTATCCTAGGAATAACAGCCTCCATTTTTTATTGCACCTTATTAAAAGCTTTTTTTTATTTCAACTTGGTTGGACTTTAGTTCTTTTATTTCTCAAGAAAGAAATAAAGAAAGGGATTCTCTAATATCTTCCATGCTTTTTTCAAGCCCAGCTAGCACCTTGATAGTCGTCATTCTGAACTCTAGTTCTAATGTATTATTATGTCTGTATTGATTAGGTCCCTAGTCGTCAGTACTGCCTCTTGTTATTTTTTTTTTGTGGTGAGTTTTTCTGCCTTGTCATTTTATCCAGATAAGAATAGATGAATGTGGAAACAAAATACTGCAAGGGTCTCAAAGACTCCAGAAAAATATACCCTAACCAAATCAGAAGAGACCCGAAATGGGGGGAGAGGAAAAGGAGGGGGGAAAATATATACATACATTCATACATACATACATACATACATATTAGGCTGGTGAATGGAACAGAGCCACCCATTTGATTTTGGGTGTATTCTGATCTCTTAGAAGAAACTACCTCTGAAAGTTCAAGGAAAGGAAAAAAAAAATATATATATATATACACACATACACACACAAATAAGGGTAAATATGGTGAAGAGATGGAATATGACTCTAAAGATGAAAATATAAAAAGATTCTAAAAAGGAATTGATAAGATAAGTTGGTTGGAAAAAGAAAAAAAGGAGAGAATGTGATCAGCCTGGAGACTAAAACAAAGCCATGTGCTAGATTTAAGGTATATTTTGATTAGAAGAAATTGTATCCCAAAATTTTAAAGAAAAAAAAGTATGTATACAGAACATAAGGGTAAATACAATGAAGGGATAAAATATGACTATAACTATGAAAATTTTAAAAGATTTTTTTAAAGTATTGATAAGATAAAATAGTTTAAAAATGTTAAAAGAGGAAAAGTTAAAAAATAGAGTAAGAAAAAAATTAAATTAAAAAAATTTAACTTTTAAAAAAAAAAATTTAACTTTGCAAGACTAAAGGATCATAGGAAAAAAGCCATGAATTCTAATGTGTTGCTTTCCCCTAGCTCTGGAGTTCCACAGTTCTCATTGATCAGTTAACTTGGTCTTGGCTACATGTTCTTGCTGATCTTCTGAGGGAAGGGCCTGTTACAATGATTCTCAAATGTCTTTGCCTGAGGTGGAATTGCACCACCCTTGCCAGGGATCAGGCTAAGTAATCTGCTCATGTTCACTCTTAGTAGCTTTTGTTCCCTGAACGCTTTCTGTAGAGCTTTGGAGAACGGGAATAAAAATAGCAGCCACCCAGTCTCCAGCTGTCCAAGTCGAGAGCGGGGGGCCTCACTCCTCAGTGTACCCTCAGAGAAAAGTAGTGAATCCCTCCTGTCTCCCTGGTGTCCGGCCATACTCCATGCTCACCTGGCTTGTGACCCAAGCATTTCTGTCTCAGGCACACAGCCCTGTTTGGAGTTTCCAAACCCAGCAGACTCCTGCTGTGTGCTCCTGTGCTGCTCCTCCCTGAGGAGGAAGCAGGAGGTCTCTCTGGGTCTGCCACTTGTGGGTCCCTGCTCAAAGAGCAGTGGCCCGACTCTTCCTCAGATCACGATTTAAGGTAACCGCGAGCTGAGAACATACTCTTCAGCTCCATCTCTGAAACCGGCTTCCCGTCTCCAATACCTGGGAGCTCTGCCACATTCAGACACCCCAGTCTTTCTGTGACCTTGTGGGACCTGAGACCACATGGTCTCAGCAAGGATTCCACTCCACGCTTAGCCACAGGTGCAGCGTCCCTCAGCAGAGCAGACTTCTAAAATCTCTTGATTTTGTGCTCCGCTGCTCTACCACTTGTGGGGAGCCAGCCCCTCCCCACTGGCTTCAGATTCACTTCTCCACACATCCTACCTTCCAGAAAGTAGTTTATTTTCTGTTCCTAGAATTGCTGCTCTTCTTCTCTATCTCCTGTTGGGTTTGTAGGTGTTCAGAATGATTTGATAACTATCTAGCTTAACTCCTGGGACCTAATGATATTTCAGTCTCATACTCCTCCACCATCTTGCTTCTTATCTATTATTTTTGAGTACTGTGCCAAATGTTTCAAATTCATTATTTCATTTAATTCTCTATCTAGCCCAATATGATAATGTTTTCTCTTATACATCATGATATAAATGCTTAGGAGTGTTTATTACTTATAAATAATGACATCATCTCATAAGCCTTAGGTATGCATTAGAATCTGATCTTGACTTACCTCCCTAACCTTATCTTCCACATTTGCCCTTTACCCTCCAGTCATACTGATTGTCTCATCACTCCACAAACATTGTAGTTCTTTTTTTTATCTCTGTATTTTTTGCTTATACTGATTCTTCTACTTCGAATATTGAAATGCTTTTATACATCTGATAAACTCTTTATTCTATAAAAATCAGCTGATTACCTTTCTGAAGAAACCATTGTACACTTCTCCAAGCAGAATTTATTGCCCAGATTTCCACAGGATCCTGGGACATTCAGGCAGTGTTTTATGATACACTTTCTCAAGAACAAGACCATGTCTGCATTATCTTTGTATTACCAGTACAACAAAGCCTGATGAATATTGAGTGTACTCAGTGAGTACTTAATGAATAAAGGAATGAGTTTATGAATGGCACTGTATAATCCCCCATGCCATTTGACCAAAATAATCTTAGAAAAGATTGGCTGATGAGGAGTGAACCAATAGACCATGATGCAGTGAAAGATTAGGGAGTTAAAATGTACATGTCCTTTTCCAGGGTTTGATGTTCTTAATATTGAATAGCATCCAGAGCTTAGAAATTTAGCATTATGAAACTGTGTTTGGTTCCTAAAATTCTTAATTAGGTGACATTGTTCCATTTTGC
This sequence comes from Mustela nigripes, assembly GCF_022355385.1. Classification (NCBI taxonomy): domain Eukaryota; kingdom Metazoa; phylum Chordata; class Mammalia; order Carnivora; family Mustelidae; genus Mustela; species Mustela nigripes. The sequence goes on along the minus strand of NC_081557.1, from coordinate 49,983,145 downwards.
CTCAAACTGTGATAGAAATACAGGCTTTGGTATCTGGCTTTGGTACTAGATACATAATAGATAGTAAATAAGTAATGATTTGAAATTTGAAAGAAGAGTCTATTTTCATTTATTTTCTTTGAACTGAATTTGTAGGTTATTTTTATATACCAGGAGAATTGTGGGATTATCTCCCTGGCATCAGTAATCCCAGAGAAGAATTTGATTACCTTTAGAGAAATGTTTTCATTACCACTCTCCCTAAAACAATTTTTTTTTAGTGCCTCTCTTTTTGTTTCTTCCCCCCATAGAAATCCGATACCAGCATCAGTGATTTCTTCAGTGAAGATGATATTGTCGCTTCTAAAAAAATGAACCAGTCTAAAGCTCTTGCCAAATCTCCTAAGCTTGTGGAGTCAAGTGATCCTAAATTGAAGAAAAGGGCAGCGGGCAAGAAAAATAGGTGAGGCTATGATTGAGGAAAAAGCAAAGGAAGATTATTTTTACAAGATCTCCTAGGGGGCCTGGGTGGCTCAGTGGGTTGGAGCCTCTGCCTTAGGCTCAGGTCATGATCCCAGGGTCCTGGGATCGAGTCCTGCATTGGGCTCTCAGCTCAGCAGGGAGCCTTCTCCACTCCCCCATCTCTGCCTGCCTTTGCCTACTTATGATCTCTCTCTCGCTGTCAAATAAATAAATAAAATCTTTAAAAAAAAAAAAAAATCTCCTAAAGTAAATGATCTGTATTTGCCCAGAACTATCATCCTAGTTAAGTGAGTTCACTAAGTAGTTCACTAAGTATTGAATCCTTAAAAGTGTAATAATATGAAAAGATGGATACAATAAAATGGTTGAGAAAGCAGAATTCTAGGTTGAATGTGTGCTATCCTAGACTGTAGAAAATATGAATAAAGAAAACAAATGAAAACGAATACACAGAAGTGATGATAGTAGTTATATTGAAGTAGTATGTTAACTGAGGTGTAATGCCTGTAGCCCTTATAAGAAAAGCTAATTCTGGGGGCTCCTGGGTGGCTGTCTTTAAATGTCTGCCTTTGGCTCATGTCATGATCCCAGGGTCCTGGGATCGAGCCCCACATTAGGCTCCCAGGGAGCCTGCTTCTCCCTCTACCTGCTGCTCCCCCTGCTTGTGTTTCCTCTCTGGCTGTCTCTCTGCCAAATAAATAAATAAAATCTTGGAAAAAGAAAAAAGAAAACCTAATTCTGTAACATCCGTTTCTATACTTGTGTGGAGATAAGTCTTTATATTAGAAGAATGGTTTTGCATTTTTTGAAATTTCTTTCACTCTGGGTTAGGACCGGAATTCTATTGATTAAAGTCATCTCTTAGTCCTTGATAACTTGTGAATTAGATACTTGACTGCCCTTCCTCTTTCCTCTTTTTCCTCTTTCATGCTGGACTTTGGACTGTCTGTTTTACTGTCTATGTGAACTCCTTTCAGAAATTTGGTTGAACAACAGATGATATCAGAAACTCCAGAAGATGCCCAAGTGATGACACTAAGTGTGGATAGATTGGCCCTTTTGGGTAGAACACATTCAGTCAGAATCATCATCGAAACAATGATCGTTCCTCCAGATAGTCCCCAGATGACCCCTGGCAAGAAAAGCTTTTCTGGCAGACCACTTAAGCTAACAGCAATAAAAAAGCGGTACGTCTCTAACATGGAAAAGCTAAATTTGATATTTCTGGAATGTGTGTGATGGTAATAGTAATTAATAAATAATATATATAATATATAAAAATATATAACATGATAAAAAATAAAATTATAAAATAAATAATTGTATAACATTTTATGATTTATAAGTTACTTTAATATGAATCCATCAACAAAAATGTTTTCAAAAATGAATTCCTCACTAGGTGTCAAGACCAATACTAGGTAAGTGTGAGAAAAAAGGAAATTGAGACCCTGACTCTGTTGTTATATACTTTACAGTCAGCACAATACAGACATATTTAAGAGGCTGTAGGATGCAAAATAGGTGTTTTATATTAAAAAATACTTTGGAAGATTTGTAGACATTCTGTGATAATTTTCCAGCTTCTACAAATATCAAATCATTGTTATAGCCTGAAACTAATATGTTATATGTCAGTTATGTCTCAATAATAGATAGGTAAAAGACAGAGTAAGTAAACTATGTGAGCACAAGGTAAAACTTGCCTGATAGGATTGGTGAAGGCTTTCAAGAGACCAGATAGGTCCTCTGAGGATCTGAGATGCTGAATATAGGACCTTGAAAGATATGTAGGATTGATCAAATAATAAATATGTTCATTTGTTAGTTGGTTTATGTTTAAATCACTTTTTTTGGTTTTGATTTTTAGCACCTTCTTTGTGGAATATCACTTTCCTGTGGGCTTTTCTAAAAATGGATTGGGAAAGACAGCTTTGATCACCGAGGTCGTTCGACTTGCCTCCAGTAAAATTAAAGATGGAAGTAAGAGAAAGACTAGTTTTCTCTTCCTTAGACATTTTTACTGTGGAAGAATTTTTCAATCCCTAAATATTCATCTGACTTTTATAGTACCATAAAATCACAGAGCTAGAAAGAGTTGTGAAGTGAATCTACCACCATTCTTTTATTTTATAAGTGAGGACACTGCCCCAGAGGCCCTATGACTATCCTGTTGCAAGGCAGCAAGTCAGTAACATACCTGAGACTAGAATGCAGAGCTCCTGATGCTTAGAGCACATTTGCTGGACTCTTACCATTTTTCTTTTATTCCCTTTTTTAAAAAACTTTATCAAGATAAAATTCACAGGGCGCCTGGGTGGCTCAGTGGGTTAAGCCGCTGCCTTCGGCTCAGGTCATGATCTCAGGGTCCTGGGATCAAGTCCCGCATTGGGCTCTCTGCTCATCAGGGAGCCTGCTTCCCTCTCTCTCTCTGCCTGCCTCTCCGACTACTTGTGATTTCTCTCTGTCAAATAAATAAATAAAATCTTTAAAAAAAAAAAAAAAGATATAATTCACATATTATACAATTTAACCATTTAGAGTGTTCGTTGAACCCATTGAAGAGTTCAGTGGGCAACCATCTGTACAACCATCATGATCTAATTTTAGAACATTTTCATCCCCCCAAAAGAAATCTCTTACTCATTAGCATTCACTCTTCATTTTCCTGTCTCCACCCCCACCCACACTAAACAACCCCAATCCATTTCTGTCTATCATTTTACTCATTCTGAACATTTCATGTAAATGGAATCATACAGTATGTGATTTTTGTAACTGGATTCTTTGACTTACCATAATATTTTCAAATTTAATCTATGTTATGATATGTTTCAGTACTTTTTTCTTTATTGTGGCTGTATAATATTTCATCATATGACTTTATCACATTTGGTTATCCATTCCTCAGCTGATGGGCATTTGGGTTGTTTCTGCTTTTTGGCTATTGTGGAGAATGCTTTTCTGAGTATTTGTGTACACGTTTTTGTGCGGATATAATGTTTTCATTTCCCTTCAGTGTATACCTAAGAGTGGACTTGCTGGGTCATATGGCAACTATATGTTTTAACTTTTTGAAGAACTGCCAGACAGTTTTCATTAGTTGCTCTACTATTTTACATTCTCAGCGGCAGTGTGTGGAGGTTTCCTATACTCCACATACTCACCAACCCTCGTTATCTTTCATTATTTTTTATTGTAGCCATCTTAGGGGTTATGAAGTAGTATCTCACTGTGGTTTTGATTTGCATTTCCCAATAACTAATGGTGTTGAGTGTGTTTCCCGGTGCTTATTGTCTGTTTGTGTATCTTAGAGAAATGTCTGTTGCAATTCTTTGTCCATTTTTAAGTTGTTACCGGATTACAAGAATTCTTTATATATCCTTTATATATCCTAAGGTCCTTATAAGTTACATAAGGCCCTTATGAGTTACATATTCTGGATATGAAACTATTGCGAGAGCTTTGATTTTGAGTATTTTCTCCCATTAGTGGGCTGTCCTTTCAGATTCTAAGTACTATCATTTATAGCACAAATGTTTTGAATTTTACTCTTGCCCAATTTTTTTCTTTTTTTGCATGTGCTTTTGATACTGTCTTTTTTTTCTATTTTAAGGGTTTCTAATACAAAAAAGTAAAAGGTTAATATAATAAACATTTATGTTCCTGTTATCCAAAGTTATATAACTTTATAACAGATTTTGTGAGTTTCTTTGCATTGGTTATCCAGTTTGATCCATGAACAGTTCATCAGTATTGAATTCCTTCTCTGGGAGGTAGTTTATTTATTTATTTATTTTTCTCTGGGAGGTAGTTTAAAGAGTAAAAGATATGGTCCTAATTCTCCTACACATTCAAGTAACATTCCAGTACAGCCTGGTAATGATGGATTTTTAAATTTTTATTTTGCTTTGTTTTATTTGTTTTTTTAACTAGATAGAATCCATTCACTTGGTTCAAAATCTTTGTAGGCAATGTTGTAAATTTTCTATTATTCCTAAGGTATTTCATGCATATTTAAGCAAGTATGTTTATCCTTTTCACCCTCTCATTTTAATCCAAGTATTAGTGTACCTTATGCCCTGTTCTGTACGTTGTCTTTAACAGTGTATCTTAGTAATTTTTTTCATACCAGGACATAAAGAACTCAGTCTTCCCAGTCCTTTCTGGCCACATAATATTCCCTTGTATGACTATGCCATAACTTAAACACCTCTTATTAATATATTACTGTTTAGGTTGTTTTCAGTCTTATTGTTAAAAACGGTGATTCAATAGAAAAATTTTGAACATGCATCATTTCTCATTTATATGAGTATATCCAGTACAAACATTAAAAATACTTATTTACTCTTCCTTTACATTTTTAATAATTTAAATTTAGTTTAACCAACATATACTTTATTATTACTTTTAGAGGTAGAATTTAGTGATTCATCAGTTGCATATAACACCCAGTGCTCATTCCATCAAGTGCCCTCCTTAATGCCCATCACCCTGTTACCCCACCTCCAGCAACCCTCAGTTTGTTTCCTAGAGTTAAGTCTCTCACAGTTTGTATCCTTCCGTGTTTTTAGTTGTTTTTTTTTATTTTTCCTTCCCATATGTTCATCTGTTTTGTTTCTTAAATTCCACATATGAGTGAAATCATGTGATATTTGTCTTTCTCTGACTGACATATATCATTTAGCATAATACCCTCTAGTTCTACCCAAGTCATTGCAAATGGCAAGATTTCATACTTTTTAATGGCTGAATAATATCCCAGCATGTGTGTGTGTGTGTGTGTGTGTGTGTACACACATACTACATCTTCTATTTTATCCATTCATCTATCGATGGACATCTGGGCTCTTTCCATAGTTTGGCTATTGTGGACATAGCTACTATAAACATTGGGGTGCATGTGCCCCTTGGAATCACTATATTTGTATCCATTAGGTAAATACCTTGTAGCACAATTGCTGGGTCTTAGGGTAGCTCTATTTTTAACTTTTTGAGGAACCTCTTTTCTGTCTTCAAGAGTGATTGGGCGCCTGGGTGGCTCAGTGGGTTAAAGCCTCTGCCTTCAGCTCAGGTCATGATCTCAGGGTCCTGGGATCGAGTCCCACATCGGGCTCTCTGCTCAGCAGGTAGCCTGCTTCCTTCTCTCTCTCGCGCGCGCGCGTGCGCGCTCTCTGCCTGTCTCTCTGCCTACTTGTAAAATAAAATATTTTTTTTTAAAAAAACATTAAAAAAAAAAAAAGAGTGGTTGCACCAATTTGCATTCCCACAGTGTAAGAGGGTTCCCCTTTCTCCATATCCTTGCCAACATCTTTTTTTTTCCTGTGTTGTTAATTTCAGCCATTCTGACCGTTGTTCCATTCTGTAGATATAGCAAAATTTGTTTATTCATTCATCTGTTGATGAGCACTTGGGTTGTTTATAATTTTTAACTATTACCAATAAATCTGTTATAAACATTCTTGTACAAGTATTTGTATGGACATATATTTCCTTTTTTCTCTCTCTCTTTTTTTATAAAGAGTTTATTTATTTATTTGACAGAGATCACAAGTAGGCAAAGAGGCCGCAGAGAGAGGAGGAAGCAGGCTCCCTGCTGAGCAGAGAGCCTGGTCCGGGGCTGGATCCCAGGACCCTGAGATCATGATCTGAGCTGAAGGCAGAGGCTTTAACCCACTGAGCCACCTAGGCACCCCCTGAGCGCATATGTTTGACATTCATTTCTCATAGCAAAACTAGAGCAACAGAGCACTGCTTATCTTCTCTGTACTATATGCAGGGTTTTCTCTTTGTCTCTGCTCCTTCAATCCCTACAACCCTAACACTTTTGTGAAATTATGCTGACTAGATTTCTTTTTTTAATTTTTAAGATTTTATTTATTTATATGAGAGAGAGAATGTATAAGCAGGGGGAAGAGCAGAGGGAGAGGGACAAGCAGACTCCCTGATGAGCACAGACCCCAACTGACTGCAGGGCTCAAAACCAGGACCCCTGAGATCATGACCTGAGTAGAAGTCAGACCCTTAACTGACTAACCCACCCAGGTGCCTGACTAGACTTCTGAAAGAGATTTTAGTTAGATTAAAAGAGAAGCAGGTTGTGTCAAAGCTCGGATTGATGATGGCTGTAGTTGGGTGGACTGACATGTGCTTATGTGTTTGGTTCTCCTTACAGTGGTGAATTTCCAGCAGCGATTTGTGTTTCCGGTACATTTTGGTGGCCCAATGATAGAACACTGGTGGAATTCCAACCTCACTTTCCAAATTTACACAAAGAAAACCCCACAGAAAAAGGTACTTAAGTGATTTTGACCTTCGCCTTATCAATACACTAGGGAATTAGAATATACTTAAAATTATATTCCTACCTAAACTAGGAATTTCTCCAGGCTCAACCACTGCTTATTATTGTTTCTAATCTCTGTTTGCTATTTGTTATAAGCAAGATATACTAAAGACCCTACACAAACACACTAGCAAATTTAATCATTACAACTCTGTGAATTAGGTACATTATTATCTTTATTTTATAGACAAAGAAACTGAGATTTGGTGAAGTTCAGTAACTCGTTTAAGATCACTCAAGCTAATAAAAGATAAAGCCAGGCAGGACTCTACCTCGTGTTCTGACTTTAGACCCTAAGTTCTTAACCTCTTCACTGTATTCCCTGCAACAGAGAGGGGACTATTTGAACTGATACAGGTTATAAGCCTTAATTTGAGACTCTATTTCTTATTTTCAGGTAGAATATATAGAGGTCCAAGATAATACAATGTGGATAGCAGTTTTGATCATCTTATAAACTTATTCCAAGTTTATAAAATTCACTTGCAATTGGTACAGCATAAATCGATAAACTATGTCCTGAGTAGTTTTTAACTTATTTTAGTAAAACTACTGAAATCTTTCTAATCTTTGATCTCCTCTTGGTATGGATAGCATGAGGAATGTATCTTGAGGGTTTGTTTTTTTTTTTTTGTCTTTTCAGAGGATATAATTAATACAAGTTCTTTTTGAAGAATATACTAAAATAAGAAGAGGTGGAAAAACACATAATTCTACAACCTCAAGACTGCCTCTGCAAATATTTCAGTATATTTACATTGAATCACCTAGCTAATGGCTTCTTTCTAATAAAAGAGTTGTACGTGTTTTTGGCAGAGAACTTGAGAAAATATTTCTGAAAAGCAAAAACTATCTATAATCCCATCACCAAGAAATAACTGTTAATATTTTTGTTTCACTTCTGTTTTTTTTCAAATGGTTACAATACATTGGCAAATCTTTGACAGTATTGGGATAATTTTATTTACAGTTTTTTTATCCTGCTTTTTAAAAAATTTAACATTATGTTTATAAATATTTGAAGATTTGCTGTATATTACTTAACACCCTCTTTTTACCAAACATGGTAAATACTGTTCATACTGTTCATATTATTTCAGATTTTTTGTAAACGCTATTGACTGTATATTATTGCATTATAACAATTTGCTGTAATTAACTTAATTCCTGATTATTGGACCTCTTGTTATTTCTAATTGTTAATTTTTGAAGTATACATATTTGTCTATAAGCTTTTTATGTATTTGTTACTTCTGTAGTATAAATTCCCAGAAGTGGAACTACTGGGCTTAAGAGTGAATATTTAAAGCTTCTAATATTTAATGCCAAATTTGCTGTTCAGAAGTATGTTGCCAGTTTATATTCCCAATTTCACACGTTTTGAAGTTGAACCCTTTTTGTAAAGAACTAACTCTTAAAATAGAAAAAAGATTTTCTTCCAACCTCTTGGTAACTCATGAAACCCTCTATAATCTTCTAGAGAGAAGTAGTGACCCCCAGAATGGGGACAAAAGTATGGCAGAATGTAGGTTGCCACTTAAAGATGCCTCAATCAAATAGTTAAGCTATTTACTTCATAAAGTCTGGGCTCCTTTCTAAGCTGTACTATGTTATCACTTCAGTTAAAATACCCTGTGGCTTGTCTTTAATTTAACCTAAAGTTTTTCTTTTTTTCTTCTCTCAGCCAGAAGTCATTGGATCTGCATCACTGCCTTTACGAACTGTCATTCAGTCTGAGTTGCTTTCTTTCAGTAACCAGCTTCCAGTGCAACAAGAGAATGGTCAGACTCCACTGGGCCCCCTTAAGGTACATAGATACACATTCAGGTAGTCAAGTATTATGAAGCATATCTTACTGGCTGGCACTGAATGAGAAAAATCAGAGTCTCTCCTCTTGCAACTTCTGTTAAAATAGGGCAGCAGAGTTGCTGTGAAGGAAATAAACAGTAAAATGTGAAAGTGAATATGTGGGAGAAAGTAGGGGGCTTTTGGTCAGAGAAGGTCTAAAGAAGTGACATTTTAGGTAAGATTTGAAGGAGAGGAAGAGGCACCAAGTAAAAAGTAGAGGGAAAATCATACCAAAGAAGGGGAATAACACATGCAGAGGCCCTAAAGCAGTGTCGTTGCCATAGGATAGGGAGCCAGGAGGGAGAATGGTAAAAAATAAGATTGGACTGGCATGTGGAAGCCATATCATTCAGAGCTTTGTAGATCTATGTAAATGGTTTAGATTTTATCATAAGAGCCAAGAAAGGACATCGAAGTGGGACAGTGACATTTGAATTACCTTTTTTTTTTTTGAGAGAGCAAGCACAAGCAGGAGGGGCAGAGGGAGAGGGAATCTGAAGCAGACTTCACGCTGAGCATGGAGCTCAATGTGGGGCTCAGTCCCACAACCCTGAGATCACAATATAAACCAAAACACTGAGTCAGATGTTTAACCAGCTGCATCACCTAGGCACCCTGATTTACATTTTTAAAAGGTAACTGTGGAAAATACATTGTAGGGGACAAGAAGAAAAATAGAAACTTACATTAGTCCAGAAAAGAGATAACTGATGGCTTGGAGTAGAGTAATTGGATATAAACAAGGAAAAAAGTGACTGAGTTTATGGTCTGGTGGAATGAATTCTGATGTATAATTCTTTGGAGAGAGGGTTCTTTCCTTGTATTCAAAAGCTACAGGATTTCTTAGATGGCACAATTTGAATGTGTGGCTTCAATATAGCATTGTCTTATTGTTCTTGTGAGCTTTTAAAATAATCACAGCCAGGGGCACCTGGGTGGCTCAGTGGGTTAAAGCCTCTGCCTTCGGCTCGGGTCATGATCCCAGGGTCCTAGGATTGAGCCCCACGTCGGGCTCTCTGCTCAGCAGGGAGCCTGCTTCCTCCTCTCTCTGCCTGCTTCTCTTCCTACTTGTAATCTCTGTCTGTCCAATGAATAAATAAAATATTAAAGAAAGAAAAAAAATAATAATCACAGCCATACCTATGACATTTCCATGGCTCTTCATTATCCAAAAGATAAAAATACAGGGCTCCCCATAAGGTCCTAGCCTATCACTTACAGCTTCCCTAGAATCAATAAGGTATCATGCTGGTTTTTACCTCCATGGTTTTGATCTTGATTTTCACCCTACTGCCTCCTCTTGGAAGCCCTCTCTGCCTACTTTTTGGTCTTCTCAGTAATAAATAACATTTAGTTTTAAAGACTGGTGTGATTGTCATTATGAAAAATTAACACTACATTTCTCTTCCATAATCAAAAGTTTTATTTTTTGTTTGCCTAGTTCAGTTCTGGACTGCAAGTTTAAAAATCAGAAAAGAAGAATTAATGGAACTGATGGACTAGAAATTGTTTTTGTCCTGGCTATATTGTGGGAAATACTGTTCTAGATAGATTGCTGTCCATAATTAATAGCAAGAAAGAAGTTTGCTGTGGGTTTTAAATAAAGGGAACAGCAAGTCCCCTTTTATTCCTAATGACTTTAAACTTAGAGAAAAATTGCAAAAATAGTACAAAGAACTCACATACCCTTTACGGAGACTCACCAATTACTAACATTTGTCACATTTGCTTTATAATCATCTACCTCCTGTCTCTCCCTTTCTCACTTGTCTTTTTTCCTTTGTCTCCCTCTGCATCCCCCCCCCACACACCCACACACAATTTTGTTCTGAACTATTTGAGAATATGTTATAGACATCTTGCATCTTTCCCCCCAAATTCTTGTATTTCCTAAGAACAAGGACATGATCAGACACAACACTGTACAGTTATAAAAATCAACTTAACCTTGATAATGTCCACAGTCCATATGCAGATTTCACCAGTTGTGCCAATACATCCATTTATAGAATTTTTTTTCCAGTCCAGGATTACCTATCACATTTGTCATCTCTCTCTAATCTCCTTTATTTTTTTTTAAAGATTTTGGGGTGCCTGGGTGGCTCAGTGGGTTAAAGCCTCTGCCTTCAGCTCAGGTCATGATCCCAGGGTCCTGGGATCGAGCCCCACATCGGGCTCTCTGCTCAGCAGGGAGCCTGCTTCCTCCTCTCTCTCTCTGCCTGCCTCTCTGCCTACTTGTGATCTCTCTCTGTCAAATAAATAAATAAAATCTTTAAAAAAAAAAAAAAAGATTTTATTTATTTATTTGACACACAGAGAGAGATCACAAGCAGGCAGAGGAGGGGGGAAAGCAGGCTCCCTGCTGAGCAGAGCGCTCAATGCAGGACTCTATTCCAGAACCCTGAGATCATGACCCAAGCGGAGCCAAAGGCAGAGGCTTAACCCACTGAGCCATCCAGGCACCCTCTAATCTCCTTTAGTTAGTCTGTAACAGTTTTGCAACCGTTCTTTGTCTTTGAGTACTTTGATATTTTTTAAAAATAAAGCCTGTTATTTTGTAGACTGTCCTCCATTGAGGTTTATCTGTATCACTTACCACTATAATGATTGTAAGGTGATGATTTTCTAACTCCTCCCTTATGTTTTTACTAGTTGCGTTCTACTATACAGAAGAGTTGTCCTTTCTCCCATATTTATTTTTATTGGGATAGACTCATGGACTTTTACATTATTCAATAGGTTCTAATCCATTACTATTATTATTCATTTTGATGCTCAGATTGTCCCAGATTTGGCCAATGTGAGCTCCTTTGATTGAATTCTGTATCCTTTCTCCTTTCAATATGCCTGCATCCTTTTCTGAGCACTTCCTTATTTTCCAGCACAAGATGATGTTCCACGTTCATCTTGTATTATTGATAAATCATCTGGCTAGCTTCTCTTAATCCTAATAAGGTAATGTATATACAGTCTATTAGTGTTCTTACTATTATGGTATTTGAGAATGAGTTAATTATTTTCTAACAATCCAATTTGCCTCTGGCTCCAAAATGCTGATTCTGATTTCAGAAGACATACTTGCTAACTCTCTTCCTTTTGTGTTTTATAGGTAACTATAGAGCTTGTTATAGATAACAAGGATTTCACTGGTGTGAATACTAAATTAAGTAGCAGCACCCAACATAACCCACCTTGTGCTCTTACAAGTCCAAATAAGACACTTTCAGAACCTGGTCAATATGTTACCTGTACCAAAAATCCAGAGAACCTCAATCAAATTCACAAAGAAGCTGCAAAGAAAGTGCAAAATTTGGTGCTCCCCAAACCAAAGTCACCAAGTCCTGTCATATCAAATCCTTCAACCTTCATGAATGTGCCAGCCTCTCACAATTTAGCAAATCAGACAAATGGGTCAACAAAAGAGACTGCTTTGCTATTGCATGTGCTGTTGATGGTTCCAGATGGGAAAGATTTCATTACTGGAGAGTCTGACAAACAACCACCGTGCAATGTTTATTTAAATTGCAAACTTTTCAGCACAGAGGAAGTCACCAGATCTGTCATCGCATGGGGCACAACACAACCAGTCTTTAACTTTTTACAGGTAACTTTGTACATTCCATATCCATTAGGGATGTATGGGGGCAGAGACGTGTGTGTTTCCCAAATCATAATTCCATTATGAAAGAAACCTAGAATGTTCAGACTGGGAGAGACCTTTGTAATTGTCTGTAGATCTATGTATGTAGATCCATTGCCACTGTGGGACTGGAAAAGGAAAGGACATTGTCATCATTTTAAAACTTGTGTCTTCATTTCCTTGTGTTCTGTCTCAGCTTATATGGTTTCCCACTGTTTCTTTGCCCAAGTTCTGAATTGTATTCCTCTCGGCTTCCTCTAGAATTAAACTTTCCCCATTCTTTTCTGTATCTCCAAACTCTCACTCAGTCAACTTTTTAATATATTTTTTCTCTCCTTTATTCCTCTGCTTATTTTAGTACTTATCTTGCTTGATTTCTCTGTAGGATTTGATACTTTTGCTTAAATTGTTTCCTTTCTTGATATTTTTGTAACTCTACTCTGACTTTCTTCCTGAATCAACAAGTATTCTTTTTCAGTCTATGGGCCAGTAGGAAAAGAGTGGTGACCCCAACACTTACTTTCTTTCTTTCTCTTACCTTTAATTACTGTTGCTCCTGTTCATTGTTCCTTGGTACTCTTTCAAACTAGTCCTCTTTTCCCACAGCCACTACGTCTATTCCCATAGCTTCAGCTATTATTTTTATGAAAATAACTTCCAAATCCATATTTCCATGTAGGCCAGCTTTTCTGATCAGGTTTCTGATCTCTCTAACTGCTGGTCATCATCCCCAGATGTGTCAAAAGCACTGTACACTTGGCTTAGACCTAATGTGCCGCCTGCCAAATCAGTGATATTCAATAAAGGTTTTAATTTTAATTTCTCAATAAAAAAGGAATTCAGATATGTCAAAATCTGATTTTATTATTTCTTCCAGATCTGTTCCACCTCCTCCTATCTGCCCTAATTTATATTGTAATGTACTCAGAAACCCAAGCAGAACCTGAGAGGTATCCTCAACTCTTTATTACATAATTATTCACCAAATCCAATAGATGCTGCAAACTTAATTATCTCCAGAATAAATCTTCTTACCTAAACTCAATTGCCAGTGCTTTCATTCACACCCCCTTTCTTATTACAAATGGCCTTCAGTCTAGTCTGTTTCTGGTCTTTCCCTATCCATTCCTTTTTGTATCAGTAAGGATGATCTTTCTAAAACATTAACCTGAATATTTTCCTCCCCTGCTTTAAACTTTTCAGTGATTTCCCCATAGCCTTCAGAATAGAATCCAGATGTCTACTGTGGACTGCAAAACCCTTTAAGAACTGTCTTCCCTTCTGAATTCTTCCCTCCACACTAGATAGTGGCAGTTATGTTCAGCTACTTGAGGTTTCATAAACGTTCTCTTTCCCTACTGCCGGGTCTTTATTTTTTTTTTTTTATATTTATTTATTTGACAGACAGAGATCTCAAGTAGGCAGAGAGAGAGGAGGAAGCAGGCTCCCTGCCGAGCAGAGAGCCCAATGTGGAGCTCGATCCCAGGACCCCAGAACCATGACCCAAGCCGAAGGCAGAGGCTTTAACCCACTGAGCCACCCAGATGCCCCACCGCCATGTCTTTACATGTACTTTTCCTTCTGCCTTGCATTTCCTACTCTACCTTCATGACTCCTATTAAAGGTTTTTGTACTAGCTAACTGCTTTTTTTTTTCCTAAAATTTTATTTATTTATTTGACAGAGATCACAAGTAGGCAGAGTCAGAGAAAGGGGGCGCAGCAGGCTCCCAGCTGGGCAGATCGATGCCAGGTTTCAATCCCAGAACCCTGGGAACATGACCTGAGCTGGAGGCAGAGGCTTAATCCACTGAACCACCCAGGCACCCCTGTACTAATTAACTTCTGTTTATCCTTCAGAATTTAAGGTTACTTTCTGCCAGCAGCTTTCTCTGGAATCTCCCTAAATGTAGGTTAGGTCGCTATGTTTCACTCTTTTTATTTCACAGAACAGAAATGTACTCAGGGTACCTTATGTAATTAAAATTTCTTAGATGGGGCGCCTGGGTGGCTCAGTGGGTTAAGCCGCTGCCTTCGGCTCAGGTCATGATCTCAGGGTCCTGGGATCGAGTCCCGCATCGGGCTCTCTGCTCAGCAGGGAGCCTGCTTCCTCCTCTCTCTCTCTCTCTCTCTCTCTCTGCCTGCCTCTATGCCTACTTGTGATCTCTCTCTGTCAAATAAATAAATAAAATCTTCAAAAAAAAAATTTCTTAGATGGATACAAAAGTAGGTCTGCTCAGGTTCTCTGCTCTTGTCTTTCTCTCATCTTGCCATACATCATTTCTGGTTTCACCCTTTTGCCTTTCATATTTTCTGTTGGTTTTATCCTGGGGCTTATCTCCTCTGCTGATTCAGTTATACTACAGTGTGGGTCCCTTCAAATTGGTGGACCTTTGATTCTACCATTAATTTAACTGACTCGCTCTTAGCTGCAGATCTCTGCTTCTCTTTGTGACTTTTCCTTTCTCTTTCAGCTACTAGCTGACAGGCCAGTTCTAGAATAATTTTACACTGATGAACAGTTAGCTTGTTATTCACCATGACGTTGTTGGGCAGAGCTTTTTGCACTAGGCCATACCACCTAACCCGTGGATTGGCTGCCCTTTGATTAGGTGCTCAGCACTTGTCTAATCAGTAGCCAGCTTTCTTTCAAAAACATGGGGCGGGGGCAGTAAAAAAAAAAGTATCTCTCAGCTGGGGTTTACAAATGGGTTATTTGGCCTTAGAACTAGGCTTGGCCGAGGTGGGCAGGCAGTGATTGACATGTCTCACAACCTTCTCTGTGTCGTCAGAGCCCCATCTGTATGAGATTTGTCATCAGAGAACTCATACCATTTTGTATTTGGCCTTTATATGTTGGTCACTTACACCAAACTGACTTCTCTTGAGGATACAGAGTAGGTTTTATTTTAATGTCTTCAGCTCCTAGCACTATACTTGGCTTTCAGTTCAAATTGAGCTTTCAGTTAGTACTTGTTGAATAAAAGCATAGATTAATCCTTTGTCTCAGGTGAGGGTTTTTGTTTTTTTGATTGTCCTCTCCCCAGGTGATTCCTGTCTCTCTGTCTTCCAAATACCTGGAAAGGCTGAAGAACAACGTGATGGTAATTGAAGCATGGAACAAATTGCGGAGCCCTGGACAGGACAAGTTGCTTGGGCTGGTGAAACTCCCCCTCCATCAGTTTTACATGTCATTCAAGTAAATAGGATCTTTTGGAGTGTTCTTTACTTTTCATCTTTAGCTTTGTATGGACTGAAGAGGAATTCTTTTGGTTTGCAAAAATAACTAGCGCGATAAAACCTTAGAGGACTTTTCTCAATTTTACCACAATTGCTTCACTTTCTCCTGTGTTAAAACAGTTCTACAATACTGCTTACCATGTTTCAGGCCCTGTGCTAAGAACCTCACAAATATCAAGTCCTTTAATCCTATTAGAGTTTTCTAAGGCAGGTAATTTTTATTTCTCGTTTTACAGATGAGTTATCAAAGGCGCAGAGGATTTAAATAACTTGTTATATATATTGTAAGTAGTAGAACCAGGGTTAGAACCCAGCAAGTTCTGCTGCTTCACCAAGAAGCTCTACTGCCAACCCTAATCCTAACCTCACAAAACTAATGGTTTAGTTCTCTCTCACAAAACCTTTAGTACTGTTTATTTCACCTATTTGCAAGATTTCTATACTGAGTGTTGTCTTTTGGACCTTCACATTTGATCACTGTACCTCACTTTTCACTGTGCCACACCCCAGTGGGGTATTGATTTATCTGAAGGTTATTTCTGTCCTCACTACAGACTGTTCATTTTTTCTTTTGGTTCATGGTACTGATTTTTAGTTATTTTAGTGTTGACTTCTTTTGTAACAGCCTTCTTACGGTTCTGTGTTTTAAATGCTGTTTTACATTTTACGGAGAGCCCTTTTGTGGGCGCAGTTGACGAGAGCCTTTCTGTAACCCTGGGAAACTATTGTCATTATCCCCTTTTTACAAATTAGGAAATTTATCCTTTGACTTGCAGAAGTCAGCCTCTTTGGCTTTTCATCATCTATAAAATGAGGGTAATGATAGACACCACTGTCTTCCTTATGGCACAATTGTGACAGTCCAGTGAGAAAATAAGTGGGTAAGCCTTCTGTGAACAGTGAAATACTTATAATAGTAACAGTAGAAAGCATGGTCAGGCTAAGGAGTGCTGCTGGAATCATGCCATCTGTCAACTGTAGGCTTTTTCCACTTTTTTAGTTATGATTAATGTGGTCTCATACTTCCCTTCTCACTTCATTAGACCCCATTCTTTGCTGAAAGAGCATAAAACATTAGCTACTCAGTTACTGAGTACTTTTACCTACTAAGTATTATAGTTGGTATTTTAGGTTTGTTATCTCATCTAATCCTAATAACTGCCCTTTGATGGAAGTTTTATTACCTACATTTTACAGAAGAGGAAACAGAGTTAGAAAGGTTAAATTGATTACTGAGAGTCATTCAGCAAGTAACAGAGCTAAGACTCAGCATGGTATAATGAAGAGTATTTGGACTTTTTCTCATCTATTAATGGTGGATAATACCAACTTTTGCAGTGGTAGGATTATAGATGGCAAATATTAATGATAATAGTATCTACATCGTATCTGCCAGATTCCAAAGTCCATTTCATGTTGACCACTCTTCCTCCCTGTAAAGTAATGCAATTCAGCAAGCCTGTACTGAGATAGTGCACAAGCCCAGATGCTGGGTTTGGGGTCATGATGATAACAGACATAAATCAGACATTCTCTGCTTTCAAATTGCTACATTTGGAAGTTAACTGCCTGATCATTTTTCTTTGATGAGCTATGGTAAAGTCGTGTTTTTCAAACCAGTATTTTCTAGTTTGTAGACCCATTTTTAACAAACTGAGAAAATAAGCCAAGTAGGAAATGCAGTAGCAGCTCTGTGACATAATTGATGATTGTTATTTTTTCATTTGCAATATTCTCTCCCTCTAGAGATCCCAAAATTTCTCGCCTGCTGCTTGATGCTCAGTACCCAGTTGTTGCTGTTGACAGCTACATGCCTGTGATTGATGTGTTCTCAGGCCACCAAAACGGGAGTCTTCGTGTCTTTTTAGCCATGGGTTCTTCAGATCAGATAATGGCACTGCAGAGATTAAAGAATGAAGAAGGAACACTTCCTCCCTTCAGTCCTAGGCCAGCCCATTTTTTGGACCAGCCATCTACAGCATCTGTTAATGTGGTAGTGACTAAACACTTGATTGTTTACAAAAGCCATAATCTCATTTTAAGTGTACAACGTGATGCTTTAATATAGGTAACATTGTGAAAGGATTACCAACCACAGTGAAGCCATTTAAAATTATCAGTCACTTCATCTATTTACCTTTTTATGTGTGTAGTTGAGAGCACTTAAGATCTATTTGCAAATTTTAAATTTCATAATCTCATTTTATCTTGTGTATTTTAATGAAACCATTGTCCCAGATCCTTATTTCAGTAGAGAAAAGGAACATATTTGCACTCCAATGCATGCTGTAGATCCAAGCAATTATTTTTGTGTTTTAAATATATATCTGTCCTTCTGAGATTTTGAATTTATAAAAAAAACTCTAATTGTCAACCACATCCTAATCGTCTAATTTACTAAATTAATTAATTGTCTTTTAGAAAGTTGGGGTGAACCTAAGACTGCATTTTAAAAGGTCTTAATTAAAAAGAAGATAATCCGGGGGTGGGGAATAGGGGTGGGAGGTTGACAATGATCCCAAATGTAGGCCCACAAAATCTTACTCTGTTTCTTAACCAAATCCACACTGGGAAGTTATAGTGAAGTTCCTTGCTTTTCTACCAGTAAATTTTTAAAAGTAATTTGTACAGTGCTGTACAATTGAGAAAACACATTGATATACTTTTGCATGTTTATTTCCCTAATACTACATGAGGGGAACCATTGTCACTCACTTTTTAGGTGATGAAACAGAGTCAAAAGAAGTTATTTGTCTAGGGTCTCATGGCTAAGAATGGAAGAATCAGAGTTCAGACACGGGTTTTTTGTTTTTTTTTTAATTATTATTAAGAGAGAGATTGAGCATATACATGATGGGGGGAAGAGCAACGAAGGAGGGGAAGAATCTTAAGCAGACTTCCCGCTGTGGCGCCCTATGTGGGGCTTGATCTTACAACCCTGAGATCATGACCTGAGCCGAAGGCAGAGGCTTAACCCACTGAGCCACCCAGGCGACCCTAGACTCAAAGTTTATTAAATTCCATACCAAAAATTAAAGAATGTTACTATGAGCATAAAAGAGCTATTTTAAAGATTAGATATCTATAAATACAGTTGTTTTTCTTCCTACATTCATGTCACTCATCCATTTCAGCATCTGCAGAACTGAATTAATAAATTACTATAATACTGTATGGCCAAATTAAGCAGCTGCTGAGATTATGAGAGGTTTTTTTTTTTGTTTTTTTGGTTTTTTATAAAAGATTTTATTTATTTGTCAGAGAGGGAGAGTGAGCAAGCACAGACAGACAGAATGGCAGGCAGAGGCAGAGGGAGAAGCAGGCTTCCTGCTGAGCAAAGAGCCCGATGTGGGACTCAATCCCAGGATGCTGGGATCATGACCTGAGCCGAAGGCAGCTGCTTAACCAACTGAGCCACCCAGGCGTCCCCATGAGAGGTTTTTTTAACCCATATTTTTCTTCTCTGGGGAATCAAATTGAAAGTTCTCTGTTTCCCTATGTAAGGTTTTGGAGCAGGTATTGCTGATATGTTTTTAGAATACAAAGCAAAGACTTTATGCAAATTCTATTCCAAATTCATGGGATTATTAGTTAGAATATTAAGTACATACAGATCATACAGTTTGACCCCTGTCTAAATCCTGAAGTCCCTCTCTATAAATATTCCCAATTACCAGTTGTGTCTGTTGAAGCTGTTTAGAGTAGAAGTAAAGAGCCTGGCTGTAGAGTCAGGCTACCTGAATTCAAACCCTGGTTCTGCTGTTGTTAGCTCTGCTTGTTAAATTAGCTACTGCAGGTGAAGGGCTTAGTATAGTGCCTGGCTACAGTAAATAATAAAAACCTTAAATTATTACCAGTACTTCAGTAATGATATGTTCACAACCTCCCCTAATAGTCCTTACCATTAATGAATAGTCTCAGTGTTATTCTCAACCTAATTAAAAATAGTAAATAAATTGGGGGTTCTGACTAGCTCAGTCAGTGGTGTGCGCAACTTTTGATCTCAGGGTTGTAAGTTTGAGCCCTACATTGGGTATAGAGCCTACTTAAAGAAAATTAGTGTGTTAATACATATTTGCTTCATGTATATATTTTTTATCCTATTAGGGTTTTTTTTTTTAAGATTTTATTTATTTATTTGACAGACAGAGATCACAAGTAGGCAGAGAGGCAGGTGTGGCGGCGGGGGGGGGGGGGGGCAGACTCCCCGCCAAGCAGAGAGCCCAATGTGGGGCCTGCCTGATTACAGGACCCTGAGATCATGACCTGAGCCAAAGGCAGAGGCTTTTACCCACTAAGCCACCCAGGTACCCCAGGATATTCTTAATGTATTCTGTTCTTAGGGTACTAATAATCAGGAGCCAGTGTTGAATTTTATTAAATACCTTTTTAGCATTTATTGAGACAGTCATGTTTTTTCCTTTGTTCCATTAATGCAGTGAACTACATTTTTGAATTTTTTAATATTGACCTGGTCTCATAGTCTAGAGTAAATCTTTCTTGATCTGATTACAGTGAGCAGTTGTGAGATTTATACACAGTGAAAATTAAGTATCTGTTTTAGTATCAGCTAATTACACCTATTCATCTAGACTCAGGTTTCATAGAGAAAAAGGAATATTCTAAAAAAGTTTTTCTTTAAAGCTTACAACAGTATCTCTGTTTCATTTAATAGATGGAGGACCAAAGAAGTGGATTGATGGAGCATCACTTTGAGCTCCATGTAGAGAAAGTTAAAGGGTTAGCCCCTCTTCAGGCAACCGTCTGGGGAGAAGCAGATTGTTATGTCCAATACTACTTTCCAGTTCAAGACTCCCAATCCAGTGTGCTAAAAGGATCTGAGTTCCCTGAAAACGGTAGGTTTGGGAGGTTAGAGTTTCTCATTCTTGTGTGGCTCTTTCCTTGGCTATACTTAGAATTTTGTTTTTTCCTGAGTGAATTCTGTGTTCCTGAATGTTTCTAGTCTTAACCTGGGTAGTACAGGAGATGGGCTAAGTTTTTTTTTTCTTATGTTATTTATTATAACTTTTTATTTTGATGTGATTTCAAATTTACAGAAAATTTAACAAAAATTGTACAAAGAACTTCTATATACCCTTCTCCTAGATCCACAAATTACTTATATTTTGCCCCATCTTATTTCATTTACATGCCTACTCACTCTTAACCTGTACACATACAATTGATTCTCATTACTCACAATAGTTATATTCTGCATAACATAGCAATATCAGGGGTACTGAATTTAAAAATACCGAACCACTGCTCTTAGGGGAAATATTTACATATATATCGCACATAGATCATAATTATAAGTCCTAAAATAACTTATTCTAGTAGATTTTACTTTATTTTTTGAAAGCGAGAAAAGGTTCAGAAATGTTAAGTGACTGAAGCTGCCCAAGTGATAATAACAAGGTTCACATTCAGACCCCATTCAGCTGGCCCCAGAGCCAGATATTCTCGCACTACACCACACTAGCCTCTGCCGTCTCCATCATCTGATCATCCCTGAGAGCTGAAACAAGAAGTCAGAGTGTCACTTTGTTCAAGCTCAGCTGGGAATGATCAAGTCAGGTGACTCACATGTTTTGCCATTCCCAGCACATCCACAAATAACTGCAAAAGCGATGCCAGTATTGATTTTGGGGGTTGAAATAAGGGACTTGGATCCAGAATATATTTTTTAAAAAAAAACCTTACAAATAATAATAAAAAACAATCTGACTAAAAAGTATTCAGAAGATCTGAATAGACATTTCTCCTAAGATGTACAAGGGCCAATAAGCACATGAAAAGATACTCAGCATCATTTGCCATTTGACAATGAAAACCAAAAGCAACACAAGATACCACTTCTTTTCACCAAGATGGCAATAATTTAAAAACCAAAAAACTAAAACAAAGAATAGGCTAACAGGTATTGACAAGAAAGTGTAGGAATTGCAACCCTTAGATATTGTCCAGCAACAAAACGATCTCTTTCTTCTGTATTATCATGGAACCTTTGGGTACCATAGCTACTAGGGAAATGGACCTTGGTAGAAGTAACATAGAAGATAAAGGTTTTGGTTCCAGGTCCATGACCTACTACCTCTAAGGCCTTTGGATTCACTATGGAACCTCAATATGTCCATATTCTGTCTGTTAAGTAGAAGTAATAGTTGTTTTGTTTTCCTCACATAGTGAGGATAAAATGGAATAATACTGGATATTAACATATTGTCTTACTACATGTAAAACACTAAATGTTATGTTGGATTATTCTGAATTGCTTTTCTTTTCCAAAGGAATCTCTTTGAAGCCTTTCAGATCTGCAACCACACTCTGTGTTCCAGATCCCATCTTTAATAGTGAACACCATCACTCTCTCCTTTTGCCAAGTGAAGTTCCAGTGCAAAGGCTTCTACTGAGTGCCTTCTCTGCACAGGGGCTTGTTCCTGGTGGTGGAGTCCAGTTTGAAATCTGGTGCAGGTATAACGTGAAACCAGTTTTTGTATCTAGAAAGGAAGTACGCAGTCATAGATCATGCTTCCCTTCACAGCTTAGGCTGAAATGTAAGGAAACTAAGCAATCCCTTCTACCCTACTTTATATCATCTGACTTGTTAGTGAGTGACTCTTCTCCAGATTTTACTGAAATCTGAATTATTAGGCTCTTGGGAGCAGTTATATCTCATGCTTTTAACCATGTGTAACATTTGGAAGTGAAGTTCTATCAGTTTTACCTCCTATTGCTCTTAAGTATTCGGTCACCCATTTTCTGTTTACTTCCCTTTTTGGTTCAGTCCCTCATCCTATCACGCCTAAATTGCTAATGGCCTCCTAACTGGTCTCCCCACTTCTAAACTTATTTCTTATAATCCTTTCTTCCCACCACCCAAAGAGTAGCCTTCGTAAAATATAAATCCACTCGTGTCACAGACTTGACCTGAATGTAGATGCTCACCCTCCTTTGCATCCCTACTCCCAAGAAACCAACAAAAATGACAAAGGGTATGTAGATATAAAAGAAGACAGAGCATCCGGGGTAGAAGTAAGGAAGAGTTCGATTCATTTGCCAGAAACTTTTCCCAAAAACAGGTGAAATTAGGTTTGATTTAAAACAGACATAAGGAGGGGCGCCTAGGTGGCTCAGTGGGTTAAAGCCTCTGCCTTCGGCTCAGATCATGATTCCAGGGTTCTGGGATCGAGCCCCACATCAGGCTCTTTGCTCAGTGGAGAGCCTGCTTCCTGCTCTCTCTCTCTGCCTGCCTCTCTGCCTACTTGTGATTTCTGTCTGTCAAATAAATAAATAAAATCTTAAAAAAAATTAAATTAAAAAATATAAAACATATAAGGATGAAATATTTTGACAAGAGAAGGAAATAGAGTAGGTACTAAGAGATCCTTTAAATTTGAGGGACTTAGGCCTCAAGCCACAGAAGAAAATTGCGGCTGCTCCACTTAGAACCACTTTTGCTGCTACAGGATGAATGCTCTCAAAAGTGACTACTCCCAGAAGTCCAAGTCAGATGCAGATAACCAAACAAAGTTTGTAGTTTCTGTAGAACAGAAAGTTGTTCTGTTGTTTGTATAATTTATGGAGTTCCTTCTCCACATGACAGGCAATAAATCCAGCCAGACATGACCACAACTGTATGCTACCAATACAGAGCAGCCAGGCTCCAAAGATAACTTGATACCAAAAACTGATCCCTTGAGCAAATTGAATCATTTATCCATGTAATTCTTCCTACTGACAGCTTATGCTTTTGCGGCTTACAGATACTATTATCCTAACGTGAGAGACCAGGTGGTTGCCAAAGGAACCTTGCCATTATCAAGGATCTGTGCCATGGTAACCATGCAGCACCGTGAGGATGTGGGAATACAGACCTTTAATCTCCCTTTAACCCCCAGGCTTGAGAACAGGAAAGAATTGAGGAACCAGTCATCAGGTAATTGAAGACTGCTTTGTCTCTCCCTTTCGAAATCAGTACACGTAAATATCCCTTTTCTCAGTAAACAGTGACTCTTCATATTTTGAGAGACTTACCCTTTTAAGAATCTCATGAAAACTATGATCTAGCAGAGTTGCGCGGCGGAAGCGTGCTGGGCCCATGAAAACTATGATCTACCTTAGAAAAATGAACATATGAGTTTATTGCATGTAAATTTTGTCTAATTTTATAAAATTCATATTTCCATGGACTGTCTGCATAAATGTTGCTTGTCTCATTTCACCTTTAACTTCAGCAAGCATTTAAGAAGCCTCACAGCATAAATCCTATGTGTTATGTAGGTGTACTCAGAGAATTATTATTCCAGGGTAACATGAGCAGATACAGGATTGGTGAGATACAGTTAGCATGACCAGGGAAATCACTGTAAGGGAGGAAGAGGTTAGGATTTAAAGTTGAAAGGGATTCATTAGAATTTGGAGTTTTGAATTATATCCTAATTGTTTCGGTAAGCTGACCTTCCCTCCAGGTACGTCATCAGATAACTAGAACTGGCCTCCTAAATCAAGTTAATGTGCTTACTTGCTGGAGAGTATCTGCCAAAGCAAAAGGGGTTTTTTGCCACGATAAAGATTGAGGTGTTCCTCCTGTCACTGATCAGCTTGTTCTGTTGTTTCTTAACACTTTCTCTGAAATGTGATAATAGGAAGGTAGAATTTTTATAAAAGGATGGCATATAAAGGGTGTTTCAGGTGGTGGTTAGTAGAAGGGTATTAAAAGTGTAAGTGTGAAAACCTTTTAAAAGTTTAAAAAAGGGGGGCGCCTGGGTGGCTCAGTGGGTTAAAAGCCTCTGCCTTTGGCTCGAGTCATGGTGCCAGGGTCCTGGGATAAAGCCCTGCATCAGGCTCTCTGCTCAGCAGGAAACCTGCTCCCCCCCCCCCTCTCTCTGCCTGCCTCTCTGCCTACTTGTGATCTCTGTCAAATAAATAAATAAAATCTTTAAAAAAAAATAAAAGTTTAAAAAAGAAGGGCGCCTGGGTGGCTTAGGCATTAAGCATCTGCCTTCGGCTCAGGTCATGATCCCGGGGTCCTGGGATCGAGCCCCGCACCAGCTCCCTGCTCAGTGGGGAGTTTGTTTTTCCCTCTCCCTCACCATTTTCCCCACCCTGCTCATTCTCTCTCTGTCTCTCTCAAATGAATAAATTTTAAAAATCTTTAAAAAAAAATAATTGGAAGTTTTAAAAAATCTGAAATTGAGTTCTGCCTCTGACATAGTTTCTTGGATACAGAGTAAAAATAGTAAATTTTCTTCTGCTTTTATTAGTCCTGGCATACAATTGTTGGGTCCCCAATGTTGGGTCCCCCAATAATGGATTCGTGATTAAAGGAGCAAGACTGATACAAAGCGAAGGTCAAGCAAAGCTTTATTTTGTGCCAAGTATCAAGAATCAAACCGACGGTCAAACAGATGGGTTGGGGCCGCCCCTTACAGAGAGGGCGACCCCTCTCTGTTTCACAGACTAGCTTTTATAGAGCAAAGGCCGTGTGGTTGGGCCTGGCCACGCACAGGTAGCCAATGAAATTGTAACACATAGAGAAAGCTGCACAGTCATGCTAGGTGACCAATTGAATTACAATTACCCTAGTAGACATTTGAACCAGCCTATCACCTTGGTCAGAATTGGCGCCCAAAAGGTGCCCAAAGAGCGGGGCCCCTACTCCTTGGTAACTAAGGAGACAGTATGCCCCACCACCACCACTGATCGGATGTCGCCACCTGGCCTGACCCACCCTTGTATTTGGGCTTTGTTACCTGGGACTGGTTTCCAGGACTTGTTTTTAAGTAAGTTCCCCTGGGGTGGGGGCGGCTGGTAGGCAGAGTCAATTTAAGTTTTACAACAAAATGGCAGTTCAACTGGTGTGGGGCCGCTCTGGCTGAATAGGCCCTTACACAATAATATAAAGTAATTCTGGCCATGGACATTTTGTCTCACTGCTAATGCCCCTTATTGTTCATTAGGGTGTTTATCCTCTTCTTTCTGACCAGGGCTTGGGGTTTGGTAGAACAGAGACTCTTCCAACTAACCTTTTTATCTTTTTTCCTTTTGTCCTCATAAGGTTTACTGGATGTGGGACTAAGGTACAGGCGTACTCCCAGGACAGCAGAGGGAGTTCTTGCTGCCCGAGCTGTCTCTATCTCAGTCCAGGTTATCAGAGCCTGTGGCCTGCAAGCAGCAGCCAAGTAAGTCCACCTTGGAAGAACAGTCCTCGTCTTTTTCTCCTGTAGTATATGAGACTCAGATATGCAGAACTTCCTTGTATACAAATTCCAGTTTATTAAGCACAGCTTTATTTTTCTTTTTCTCTTAAGAAAGCGTGTAAGAGTATACATGAGTAAACCACTTATAAACTTTATTATTTCAACTGTTATTAGCAACTTTGTACCTTAATCTTATCCTCTATTCTGCTTACACTCGTTTACACAGGCATACCCTATACCCTCAAACCAAGCCAGGACCATCACCACAGCTCTTCTGTAATCCCATATTCAGTCTGTGATTACCACCTCCCATTTTTCTAGCTTGTTCCCCTTCAGTCTATTCTCAACACAGAAACCAGTGACCCTATGAAAATTTAAGTCAGACCTTGACCACACCTCTGCTTAAAGCCCATCAGTGACTTTTTCATCTCATTCAAAGTAAAAGACAACTAAAAATGGCTATGAGACCCCGCATGACCTGGCTCCTTATTATCTTTATGACTTTATCTTCTGCTCATCTCCACTCTGCTTACTGTACTCCAGTCCCTGGCCTTATTGCTTCTGAACACGCCAAGCTCATTTTCCCCTTAGGGAATCTGTCTTGCTGGTTCTTTTCTGTTGAGCACTATTGCTATATATGAAGAAAATGGCCCTCTCTCTCTCTCTCTTTTTTTTTTTTTTTTAGGATTTTTACTTAAATTTATTTGTCAAAGAGAGAGAGAGCACAAGCAGGGGCAGCTGCAGGCAGGGGCAAAGGGAGAAGCTGGGTCCCCCCTGAGCAAGGAGTCCAGTGCAGGACTTGATCCCAGGACCCCGGGATCATGACCTAAGCTGAAGGCAGATGCTTAACGGAGTAAGCCACCCAGGTGTCACAGCATGGCCCTCTTTTATCTCCTTTAGGTCTTTGTTCATACTTCCCTCTATCTTGAATGTTCTTCCTTTTGTCCACTAAAAACCTGTTTTCTTTTGACTTAGTAGCTTTTTTGCAGCCTTCCCTTATTTCTTCCTACATGTAGACAGACGTGGCACTTTGTCCTTTGTCTTTTGTTTCTTTTGAAGGATTTTATTTATGTATTTATTTATTTATTTGAGAGAGAGCACAAGTAGTGGGAGTAGCAGAGGGAGAGAGAGAAGCAGGCTCCTTGCTGAGCAGGGAGTCCAGTATGGGGCTCAATCCCAGGACCCTGGAATCATAACCTGGACCAAATGCAGACAGCCGACCAACTGAGCCACTCAGGTGCCCGTGTCCTGTCTTTTAGCACCTTGGTTATAAGTCCATATTACTCAGTTTCAGGGATTTGTATACATGAGTTTCCCCCACAAGGCTGTAAGTTCCTCTAGTCACTGTCTGAACTCCTCTCTGCCCCCTGCCACCACATAGCATAATTCTAGCACATAACAAGTGTTAGTAAGAAAGAGAACTAAGTCAAGCTTCTACCATAGACTAGTTCACTTTGGACAGAAGTTCAAGAAAAAAGTAGGTAATTGTTCCCTAATTTTTTCCCTTGTTATAACTTTAGAGTCAGATCATAGATCACTTTAACTTTAGTCCGTAAAAAACAAATTGAGTTACTGCCATGTGAGATCTGACACTGAAGCAGTTGGAAAAATGTTCAGCCTGGTTAATATTTTTCATCATCAAATCTCCAAATGGACTTCCGGTGATTGCTGGAATGACTGTTAAGCAATCATTGCTGGAATATTCATTTTGGTGTACGTGGTACCAGGGCAGTTTTTAAATCATGTCATTCCCTCACATTAAAACTTTTGATGGTTTTCCCATTGTCAGTAGCAGTGGTCTAATTTTAATCATCCATTCCTATTAACAAAAACGTTTAGCATACACTCTGAATAACTGTATACTTTTTGTGTATAAATCTTCATATACTTACATATTTCATATATAACTATGTTATAAAATGTATTTTTATATAAAAATTATATACTTATATACTTCATGTATAAATACATTATAAAATATACAGTAACATATACAAAACAAAATAACATACACAAACGTATACAAAACTTAAACATGTGAGATAACAAATATAGACCTTTTAATGTTTTTTTCCTATGCCCAAGTAGTTTATCTTATATATAAATTCCCTAGGTTATACACACTCAACTTGGCATTCAGAGCCCTCTTTAATCTCAGTCTTGAAAGAAGAGTGGGAGTTACCAGAATGCCCAAGAGAAAACTATTCTGTTCACAGGGAAGAACATGTGCAATGTATGGAGGCATGAAACTTGTGTCCAGGGAGTACCTGTTCTGTGTAAGACCCAGCAGGGGTCAGAATTTGCAAATTAACCACAATTTAATTGGCAGAGAAGGACTTGGAGCTTAGATACTCAGTAGCTCTCTCCTAGATAAGCTCAGTAGTCCCCGTCTCGGGATCATAAAAAGAGTCAAATCGGGTGGCAGGCAGTTTGTTGTAAACCCTTTTGGTCTGTGTTACTATTTCAAGAAGGAAGGGTAAGAAGCCAGAGCAGTTCTAACACTATATTCTCTTTATAGTTTGGGGCAGTCTTACAGACTATGTATAAACATACACAGACAGAGTATAATGGAAACAGAACTGCACTAGAAATTGGACTCCTTTCCTTCTAGTCCCATCTTCCACTAGCTGTATGTGATCTCGGGCTAGTTTCTTTACTTCTCTGTGTCTAAGTTTTTTCATCCAAAAAATGAAAATTATGAATACCTCTCCTGATTTTATAAGGATCAATATAAGAATTATAATGTGCATATATATACATATTTATATTATATAATATAAATATATACATGTAATATAAATATACATATTTATATAATATAAATATGAAGTCATTTTATAAATTATTACTAGGGGCGCCTGGGTGGCTCAGAGGGTTAAAGCCTCTGCTTTCGGCTCGGGTCATGGTCCCGGGGTCCTGGGATCGAGCCCCGCATCGGGCTCTCTGCTCAGTGGGGAGCCTGCTTCTCCTTCTCTCTGCCTGCTGCTCTGCCTATTTGTGATCTATCTCTCTGTCAAATAAATAAATAAAGTATTTTTTAAAAATTTTGAAAATAAATAAATAAATTATTACTATACAAGTGATTAGTTCCGTTTGTATAGATAATTAACATTACTCTTCTTAGCCAGCAAAATATAGTAAAATCAGAAATAAGTTTTACTTTGCATCTTATTGAAGATAGGAATTCTTGGTATCCAGATAGCAGGTCCTCTGAAGTCAGCCTTCTCTTACCAAGAGACACCAGCCCTCAGGGCACCTGGGTGGCTCAGTCAGTTAAGCATCTGACTTAATTTCAGCTCAGGTCATGATCTAAGGGTCTTGAGATCAAGCTCTGCATCTGGCTCCCTGCTCAGCGTGAGTTTGCTTGAGATTCTTTCCCCCTCCCCCATCCCCTGCCTGAACACACTCTCCATCTCTCTCAAATAAATAAATAAATAAATCTTTTAAAAAGAGAGAGACACCAACCCTCATCTTAAGTGCCAGAGGTCTTCCTGAAATTACATTTTCGATGTCTGTGTAAACAGATCCCTTCTTTCTTATTCATGAGAGTCTTTTAACTAACCTCATCTTTACCTGAGAATGAGTAGAAAATTCGTGAACATACATGGGTTCACTGATTTGCTGGTGAAGTACTAGCAAAAAGATAATTGGATCAAAGGAAGAGAAATCACAGTCTAGATATAGTCATTTATTTGACAGCAGAGGCCCTGCAATACTTACTAAGTTCCACAAGAGTAAGAAATTATAGTTATTTCACTACTATATGTATCTAGCTCTGAGCCCAGTGCATGACACACAGAGCTGATGCTTGGGAAATAATTACTGAATGAATAAATTCAGACCGGCTTTGGGCCCAAACTTTATTTGCTATCACTGCCATCTCTGAGAGTTTCCTATATTAAGAGTCCTTTCATGACCCATAGGCAGGTACTCTGCTTTGTATATATTATATAATTTTTATGACACTACTTGAACATTTTATCCTTGTTTTTTTAGCCACTACTAACATTTGACTTATTTCCCTCATTTTTCCTATTCACAATATACATTTCCGAGTATGCTATTTTATAGACATATACCAGTCTAGTTTAATGATCATTTTAGGTTAATTTCATTAGAAATGAAAATGCAGTACATATATAACTATGCATAAACCTTTAGTATTTGTTGTATCCTTATGCTATCCTCATTTTAGTAGAGAAGACAATGAAACTTGGAAGAGTTTGAATAACTTGTTCAAGGTCACACATCTAATTAAATGATAGAGCCAAGATTAAAACCCAGATCTATGTAACTCCAGATTACTATCCTCTAAAAATGCATATCAAGAACAATAAAGAAGGAACCCCTCTGAATGCTTTGTGGTTATCAGGAAATGCTTCAAAAAGAGGTGACCTCTTTGGGATTCCTGGTTGGCTTTGTTGGTAGAACATGAGACTCTTGATCACAGGATCATGAGTTCAAGTCCCACATTGGGCGTGGAGCTTACCTTAAAAAAAAAATGTATAAAAAGAGGTGACCTTTGCCTCAATGTCAGTTTTGTAACCTTGGGGAAGTTGGGATGAGGGAGTTTGTCTCATACTATACCCACACATGAAAGACTTGACGACTTTTTACGAGTATCAGCTAAAGGCGGATAGGTTCTGTCTGTGTGTTGTGGTACATCTCTACTGAGAAAAACAGTTCCAGAGACATCTGGAAACTGATGTGACGCTTGTAGCTGGGCTTGGCGTTTTCATGCTGAGCATAAGCAATGTCACAGAACAGCAACATCAGATAAGGCTGCTTTGCAACCACAATGAAGACAGAAAAAAGTTACTCTGTAATCTTGCCTAGATACAAACCAAAACAAGGTCATTATGAGTCACAAAATACCTAACATCCCCCCATCTTGGCCAAAATGAGTTATTGCTGCTGTTTTACCAATTACAGCCTTAGCCTTATTCTAGTCTTCCTTCCTTCCTAGGTAAGATTCATTAGAATAGCAATACAGAGCAAAGCCCCACTTCCTTGAACAACCTCCAAATCCGCAAATGAGTTGAGTGTTCTAGAAGTCCTTTTTGATAGCTTTTTACTAAAATTCCCCATAATTTCCCTTGGTATATATTCTTTCTCATCGTAATGAACAATAGAACCAGCTTGTTCAACTACCATGGCTCCCTGGTAGTCTTTGGCTGAAGGTCATTGACAGTACAAAGGAGTGTTCTTGGAGTATCACTCTGGTAAACATGTGAATGTTGTCTTCCCCCATCCCATACACATACACTATGATCTAAATGATGACTAAGAAAGCACGTTATGGCTCTGCCCAAAGCCTAGATAGGAAATACATGATCAGTTAGTGTTCCTGGTAGCCTCATGAAAATGGTGCAGATGTTTTCTAGGCAATCTGCTGACTTTTGATACTACCATCTCATTCCCATCCTTATTCCTTTACAGAGCTCTGGCCGAGCAGGAACCCGCTCTACAGTTCAGTGCCACAGTCGGGGTCAATGCCTTTGTCACCACACATCTCTCCTTCTTGCCCAAGGGAGAACAGCGCCGAACCCGCCCCATAGCCTGTTCCTTCTGCCCTGAGTTTTCCCATCACATTGAGTTTCCATGCAACTTGGTGACTCAGCACTGCAGTGGAGAGGCCTGTTTCCTGGCAGAACTGTTGGAATTTGCAGAGGTCACTTTTGCTGTTTATCATGAAGATACCAAGTCAGGTGAGCACCAAATGACTAACCACAATCAGAATTAAAAGGGGCTCTGTTTTGAATATTATAGCTCTTCCTAGAAAATACATGCTGAAATATTTAGCCTTTGGTCAGTAAAGCACTAAATAATTTCTCTTTTTTGTTTGATTTGATAGCCAGTGATATAACCAGTATTCAGTCATTCAGAGATTATCTGCTTGGAGTAGTAAAGATTCCAACAAAAGAGCTGCTGGTCAAGAGATCTGGTAAGGGTGCTGGATAATCACTTTCTAATTCTACTCCTTCTCATTTCCTTCCTACAAGAGATCATCTTGCATGGCTCCCTATAAGATATGCAGAAGAAAACATGACCCCTAAAAAATGCTTTGAATTCTTGCAGGTACCTTAGAAGTTTACTGAAAAGTATTTTAAGTTCTCTGCTAATCGTTTCGAAAGTCTTCTAACAAAATAAAGTAACTCAAAGCTTTGTTTGTATTGTCGTCTTACTCCAGGAAAGATGATGGTGATGGTGATACTACAAATAGTAAATATGGTGATACCCATTGTGTTATATAACATTCTGTGAACTATTTCCTCAGATACTGTGTGAGCCTCATTATAACCCTGCTTGGTGGGAATACAGGGTCTTACTATTTTTATTTTACAGATGAGGAAACTTAGGCTCACAGAATTTAAGTGATTTGCCAAAACCACACAACTAGTGAGTGGTGGTACAGGAAATCAAGTCCAGGTTCACCTATTCTTTTTCACTGTATCTTCTTCTTCTCACTGTAGAAGGAATAAAGAATGAGGTAACAACCTAAAAAGGGACAGCCACCAAGGCAGTCTGGAAATAATGGACCTGTCCTACTTAACTGCTAGCTCAGTGACCTTGACCCTTCTGAGCCTCAGTTTTCTTATCTCATGAATGGAGACAGTTAATCCTGACAGATCTGATGGAGCTGATGAAATCAGATATATAAAGTACCCAACACATTGCAGGCACTCGGTAAATGTCAGCTTTCCTTTTCTTGCCCATCATCCTCCCTAGGACTATGTATTCTAATATCTAGAATCCTATCACACATCTCCTAAATTTAATTGTGAATTAAAATTTGAGCAGTACTGTCTAACGGGTACTCTGTGTGCCTACCAGAGAAAAGTCTGTACAACTTAGTATAGAGGGTTTCTTACTTATGTCACTTATTTGTTCAAGGTGGTAGCTATAATTATCCAGGCAGGTCTCGGAGCTTCCATTTTCTCATCTGTAAAATAGGGATTATTATCCCAGTTATCAGGAGAAGTAATATATATGTGAGTTATTATATATGAAGCCCTAAGAGGATGTCTGACACACAGTGGATACTCAGTAAAGAGTAGCTTTTATTATTTTGAAATCTAGTGCCTGGTCCTAAGTGGCAGTTCCTTCAGTGGGAGACTTAGGACTAGACCCTAGATCTCCTGACCCATGCCTTTTCCCCAGTATTTATAGCACTTTTATAACATTTCACTTTTTTCCCCCTAAGTGATATGTATGTGTTTTAATGGGTTCAAGGGGAATGATTTAGGATGTAGGCAAGTTTCGTTTTAATTCCTCTCAGTGTATTCCTCCTCTTCTCCATCCCTCATGTAGACACAGTTCTGAATTATACATTCTTAAATTCAGGAAGGCCTGTAGAAGCCTAATTTCCTCATTTTGCTGATGAAAAAACTGAGGGTTGGAGAAATGAATTGGTACATGGATCATATGAGGCAAGTTGGTTGTTTTGTTTTGTTTTTTTTTAACATACAGTGTTATATTAGTTTCAGGTGTATAATGTAGTGATTCGGCCACTTAGTACATCACCCCATGCTCATCACAAGTGCACTCCTTAGTCCCCATCACCTAATTCACCCATCTCTCCACTGGTCTCCCCTCTGGAAACCATCAGTTTGTTCTCTCTAATTAAAAATCTGTTTCTTGATTTGTCTTCTCTCTCTTTATTTCCCCTTTACTCATTTAGTTTTTTAAATTCCACATATGAGTGGTATCATATGGTATTTGTCTTTCTCTGTCTTTGTTTAGCAGTATACTTTCTAGCTCCATCCCTGTCACTGCAGATGGGAAGATTTTATTCTTTTTATGGCTGAATAATATTCCATTGTGTATATATACCACATTTTTTTTAAGTTTTTACTTTAGTTAAACTAAACTAAACTAATACAGTATTAGTTTCTGGTATACTATGTAGTAATTGTAGTAATTCAACAATTCCATACATTATCCTCTGTTCATCATGACAAGTGCACTCCTTAATCCCCACCACCTATTTAACCCATCCACCCAACACTCCTTCCCCTCTAGTAACCATCGCTTTGTTCTGTGTAGTTAAGAGTCTCTTTCTTAGTTTGTCTCTCTTGCTCACTCTCTTTTTCCCCCTTTGCTCATTTGTTTTGTTTCTTAAATTCCACACAGGAATGAAATTCTTTGATATTTGCCTTTCTCTGATTTATTTCACTTAACCTTATACTTTCTAGGTCTGTCCATGTCATTGCAAATGGCAAGATTTCATTCTTTTTTGTAGCTGAATTATATTCCTCTGTGTGTGTGTATCTGACATCTTTATCCATTCGTTGATAATGTACACAGCGTGGGCTGCTTCTGTATCTTGTCTATTGTAAATAGTGCTACTGTAAACAGAGGTGTGGGTATCCCTTTGAATTAGTGATTTTGTATTCTTTGGGTAAGTAGCCAGTAATGCGATTCCTCAATCGTAGGGTAGTTCTTTTTAAACTTTTGAGGAACCTGCATATTGTTTTCCACAATGGCTGCACCAGTTTATATTCCCACCAACAGTGTAAGAGGGTTCCCCTTTCTCCACATCCTCGCTAACACCTGTTGTGAGGCGAACGTGATAGCCACTACACTACGGAAACACTAACACCTGTTGTTACATGTGTTGTTGACTAGCCATTCTGACAGGTGTGAGGTGATACTTCATTGTAGTTTTGATTTGTGTTCTCTGATGATAAGTGATGATGAGCATCTTTTTATGTCTGGGTTGGCCATCTGCATGTCTTCTTTGGAGAAATGTGTGTTCATGTCTTCTGTCAATTTTTTAATTGGAGTATTTGTTTTTTGGGTATTGTGTTGTATAAGTTCTGTATATGTTTTGAATACTGACCTTTTTTTTTTTTTTAAGA
This sequence comes from Mustela nigripes, assembly GCF_022355385.1. Taxonomy (NCBI): domain Eukaryota; kingdom Metazoa; phylum Chordata; class Mammalia; order Carnivora; family Mustelidae; genus Mustela; species Mustela nigripes. The sequence goes on along the minus strand of NC_081557.1, from coordinate 49,948,545 downwards.
TTTTATTTAGTTATTTGACAGAGATTACAAGTAGGCAGAAAGGCAGGCAGAGAGAGAGGAAGAGAATCAGAGGAAGCCCTGATGATGCAGGGCTCGATCCCAGGACCCCGGGATCATGACCTGAGCCAAAGGCAGAGGCTTTAACCCTCTGAGCCACCCAGGTGCCCCTTGAATACTGATCCTTTATCAGATATGTCATTTTGCAGATGTCTTCTTCCATTTAGTAGGTTGCCTTTTAGTTTTGTTGTTTCTTTCACTGTTTTGAAGCTTTTTATTTTGATATAGTTCCAGTAGTTATTTTTGCTTTTATTTCCCTTGCTTCAGTGGATATACCTAGAAAAAAGTTGCTATAACTGATGTGAAAGAAGTTACTGCCTGTGTTCTCTTCTAGGATTTTTATGGTTTCAGGTCTCATACTTAGGTCTTTAGTCCATTTTGAATTTATTGTTGTATATGGTTTAAGAAAGTGTGGTCTAGTTTCATTCTTTTGCGTGTTACTGTCCAGTTTTCCCAACACCATTTGCTGAGTGGTGTCTTTTTCCCATTGGATATTATTTCCTGTTTTTTCAAAGATTAATTGATGTTATAATTGTGAGTTTATATCTGGGTTTTCTATTTTGTTCTATTGACCTATGTGACTGGTTTTTTTTTTTTTTTTTTTTAAGATTTTATTTATTTATTTGACAGACAGAGATCACAAGTAGGCAGAGAGGCAGGCAGAGAGAGAGGAGGAAGCAGGATCCCCGCTGAGCAGAGAGCCCGATGTGGGGCTCGATCCCAGGACCCTGGGATCATGACCTCTGCCTTCGGCTCAGGTCATGAT
>NC_081557.1:49919521-49947622 GCF_022355385.1 Mustela nigripes | reverse complement strand
TTGACAGACAGAGATCACAAGTAGGCAGAGAGGCAGGCAGAGAGAGAGGAGGAAGCAGGATCCCCGCTGAGCAGAGAGCCCGATGTGGGGCTCGATCCCAGGACCCTGGGATCATGACCTGAGCCGAAGGCAGAGGCTTTAACCCACTGAACCACCCAGGCGCCCAATGTGACTGTTTTTGTGCCAGTACCATACTGTTTTGATTACTACAGCTTTGTAGTATAACTTGAGGTCCAGAATTATGCCTCCAACTTTGCCTTTCTTTTTCAAGATTTCTTTGGCTATTTGGGGTCTTTTTTGGTTCCATACAAATTTTAGGATTGTTTATTCTAGTTCTGTAAAAAGGGCTATTGGTGTTTTGATAGGGATTGCTTTAAATGTTTAGATCTTTGAGTAGTATAGACATTTTAACATTATTTTTTCAGCCCATGAGCATGGAATGTCTTTCCATATCTTTGTGTTGTCTTCAATTTCTTTCATCAATATTTTATAGTTTTCAGAGTATAAGTCTTTTAACTCTTTAGTTCGGTTTATTCCTAGGTATCTTATTATTTTGATGCAGCTACAAATAGGATTATCTCCTTAATTTCTCTTTTTGCTGCTTCATTATTGGTGTATTTATTCAACAGGGCGAATGGGTGGTTCAGCTGGTTAAGCATCCAGTCTTGATCTCAGCCCAGGTCTTGATCCTAGGGTCGTGAGTTCAAGCCCTGCATTAGGCTACTGAAAGGAAGAGAAGGGAAGGAAGGAAAGAAGGGAGGGAGGAAAAGAAAGCAAGCAAGCAGGGAGGGAGGGAGAAGAAAGATGCATCAGATTTCTATATCTTGATTTTGTATCCTACAACTTTACTGAATTTGTTTATCAGTTCTACCAGAGTTTTGGTGGAATCTTTAGGGTTTTCTACATACAGTATCATATCATCTGCAAATAGTGAAAATTTCACTTCTTCCATACCAATTTGGATGCCTTTTATTTCTTTTGTTGTATGCTTGCCAATTTTGTTTACTTTTTTCCAAGAAACCAGCTCCTGGTTTCATTGGTCTGTTCTATTACATTTTTAGTTTCTTTATCATTTATTTCTGCTCTAATCTTTATTATTTCCTTCCTTCTACTAGTTTTAGGTTTTGTTGTTGTTCTTTTTCTAGGTTAGGTGTAAGGTTAAGTTGTTTATTTGAGATTTTTCTTGCTTCTTGAGATGGACTTCTGTTGCTATAAACTTCCCTCTTAGAACTTCTTTTGCTGCATCCCAAAGATTTTGGACCATTGTGTTTTCATTTTCATTTGTTTCCATCTACTTTTGTTTCTTTTATTTCCTGGTTGACCCAGTAATTGTTTAGTAGCATATTATTTAACCTCCGTGTATTTGTGTTCTTCCCAGATTTTTTCATGTGGTTGACTTCCTAGTTTCATAGCATTGTGGTCAGAAAAGATGCATGGTATGACTTTGATCTTCCTGAATTTGTTGAGGCTTGTTTTCTGGCCTACTATATAATCTATTCTGAAGAATGTTATATGTGTATTTGAAAAGAATGTGTATTCAGATGTTTTAGGATGGAATGTTCTGAATATATCTGTTAAATCCATCTGTTCCAGTGGGTCATTCAAAGCCATTGTTTCCTTATTGATTTTCTGTTTAGATGATCTACCTCTTGATGTAAGTAGGATGTTAAAGTCTGCTAATGTTATTTTATTGTTATCGATTAGTTCCTTTATGTTTGTTTTTAACTGTTTATGTATTTGGGTGTTCCTATGTTGGGTACATAAATATTTATAATTGTTATATCTTCTTGTTGGATTGTCCCCTTTGTTAATATACACTGTCCTTCTTTGTCTCTTTTTACAGTTTGTTTTAAAGTCTGTTTTGTCCAATATCAGTATTGCTACTCTGGCTTCCTTTCAGCATCCATTTGCATGATAGATTTTTCTCCATCCCCTCATTTTAAGTCTGCAGGTGTCTTTAAGTTTAAAATGTGTCTCTTATAAGCAGCATGTAAATGAGTCTTGTTTTTTACCCATTCTCTTACTCGATGTCTTTTGATTGGAGCATTTAGTCTATTTATGATAGATAAGATTTATTGTCATTTTATTACTTATTTTTGGTTGTTTCCGAAGATTTTCTCTGATCCTTTCATGGCCTGCTGATTTTCTTTAATGATATATTTGGATTTCTTTCTCTTTATACCTTGCATATTTATTAGTGGTTTTTGATTTATGGTTACCATTAGGTTAGCATATAACTTCCCCATTATGTGTTCCAGGTGCTCTTCAGATTGTTCTTCCTAGACTATATTTTCTCAGGCTGTTTGCCTCCTCTCAAGAGCAGCCCTAATGCCCTCCAGGCTCTATCAGAGCCAAGCATACTAATTTAAAATTCCAGGCTTTAAGCCCCACTTGTTGCAGAAACTCATGAAATTCAGTTCCTCTCACTTTCCAAGCCAATTGCTATGGGAATTTGTTTTCCCGTGAGCTCCTCTGTGTGCTAGTGTATTTCTTGCCCTTCTCTGTGGCCATGACTCCCTCCCCACTGCAATAGTCACAAACCATTTCTCTCCTAAACTGTGTCTCCACACTACCTACTCTCTTTGATGAGTCCTCATCTTAACCTTTAGTTGTGGGGTTTGTTCTGCCAGTTTTCAGATCAATTTCTGGGGTTCTTGGAATGATTTGATTAACTAGTTATCTAGTTAATATTTGTGGGACAAGGTAGAGCCTAGGGTCCTCCTACTCGGCCTCCATCTTTCAACCCCTCAATTTCACATTTTTTTATAGCACTTCTCTTTTCAAACTCTTCCAAAACCATTATCTCATTTGATGATTATAACAATTTTGTCTGGTGGGCAAAATTAGCACCAGTTCTCCTATTTGTTAGGTAAGGAAACCAAGGTTGAATGAAATTAATGACTTACCTAGACTAAACTGCTGGTTTGTGGCTGAGCCTAGGAGAGAATTTAGGTCTTCCAATTCCTAGGTTTTGTTCTTCCACATGATCTCATAGTCTTTGAGTAGTCAGGGAAAACAAACTCCTGTGTTCTGTGGGTATATATATATATATTTTTTAAGACTTTATTTGACAGAGAGAGACCACAAGTAGGCAGAGGCAGGCAGAGAGAGAGGGGAAGCACGCTCCCTGCCAAGCAGAGAGCCCAATGCAGGACTCGATCCCAGGACCCTGAGACCATGACCCGAGCTGAAGGCAGAGGTTTAACCCACTGAGCTACACAGGCACCCCGGATATATGTTTTCTGTTCTGTCTTGGGCCAGAGTGATGGTGGATCTGGAGTAGGAAGTAGGTAAATCATTTTATTCTTCACTAATTGAAAGTCTTACTTGTTTTTCCATAAGGGATCACAGGATGGTATCCTATCATTTTGCCAGAGGATGGGGCCCTGCCTCATGGTTTGGAGCTCATGCAGAAGATTGTGGGTGGCCTGGAGCTTTCAGTTTCCTTCACGCATCCTGGTGATAGAGAGCGGGTATTGGAAGCTGCTGAGCTATTGGGCTGGAACTTTGAGAATAATCTGAAGAATCTTGTCAAGATGAATGAAGATGAACCAGCCTCTGTCACCATATCCACCCCAAGGCTCTGGCTGCCCATCCATTGTGTGCTTCTTGCTGGCCAGAGCCACATACATAAGAACACATACTGCTACCTCCGCTATAAGCTGTATGATCATGAGGCCTTCTGGACCCCTCTCAAGAAGCCTAAGGAATCTACAAACAAAAAACAGGTCATGGTTACTTTCAAGGCATCCAGAAGAGCAGAAGTCACTAGGGGCCCATCACTCCTTTGGTATTTCAGGGAAGAGAGGTTAGAGATCCAAGTGTGGCGGGCTTATGGCAATGACAGTTTGGAGAGGCCCCACCAGACGGACAGTTGGATTGGCTCAGCCTATGTGGACCTGGCCAGACTTGGGGAGAGGTCAGCAAGAACATTAACAGTCAGTGGTAAGTGAGGAACTGGCCTCAGCTCTTGTGGTTTTATCACCTGCTCTGTGACAAGCACTATGTGATAAGCTCCCTCAGACATTATTTTATTTGATCCTCCTAGCAGTGTTGGGAGGTAGATATCAGACCTATCTTACAGTCATGTAAATGGAGGCTCAAAGAGGTTAGATTACTACCCAGGCTCACAGCTAGCAAGTGTTTTCTTCTAATATTGTATGCTGAAAGATTAGTAATAATTTAGTAATGCTTCCTATAACTAAAGAATTTTCAAAAGGAAAGAGCACCACTGGCTGCTTAAAAGAGGGCATTGCCTCATGACAGTATATCTTGGTAGGGTCACCACAGATCTGAAAAGTGGCTCTGAGCTTTGTAGCTTTACAATGCAGTCAAATTTAGCAGATTTAGCACTAACGTAGTGCCTAGAATATTGTACTCAATTTGTGTAAAATAAAAATGGGTGAATTGGCAGGGGGGAGCACTATCTTTAAACTCATGTATCAGAGCCTCTATGATAATCTAGAATGCTAGTTTTTAAAATACACTGAAAAACATAGCTGCTGGTGAGACTAGGATATCCTCTCTCTCTGGTCAGCACATCTTGAAATCATAAAAGAAAATGTACAAAGTAATAAATTGGCTCACAAGGCAGAAAGGAAAAAGGTAACATTTTGCAAGCGGCATTATGTGCTAGATGCTTTCTTTTAAACTTTTGTTCAGTACTTGATACATATAATTGGCTCTAGGAATTCAGAGATGAGTAAGAGATAGTCAATGGGAGAATAGAGTAGTAAATAAACAATTACAGTGAACCATAAGAACTATGAAAAGGTATCCTCAGTGGTATTGTGGAGCACAGGAATGCAACATCTCTTTGGTTCAAGGATGACATCTCAGTGGAAATGATCCTTGACCTTAGTTTCAGAGGATTTAGGAATAAGCCATGAAAAGAATTATATTCTAAACAGGAGAACAGCCTGTGAAGGTACAGAGGCATGAGGCAGGTTGATACCTTTTAGGCACTGTAAGTAATTTGGTACTGCTGGATCATAAGATATATAGGATGGAAGATGATAAGGAGATGAAGTTAGAAAGGTGGACAAGAGTACCGGACTTCTATCTGAGAGCTATGGAAAGCTATTCTAATGGGGTCTGAATAGAAGAGTGATAGTTTTGTATTTTAGAAGACTCCATCTAGTAACTATAATGCAGAATGAATTGAAGATAACCAGACTAGATTCTTTATAAACATATTTATTCATTAGGATAGTCCTTGTAAGATTGGTTGTTATTTCCTCCACTATACAACTAAAGAAACTGAGTCACAACCCTGTGTAGCTCTGTTAGCCTTGTGTTCTGACCCTGTTGCACAGATGGCCCAAGCTAAGTAAGAACTAAGTATTTGGGTGATCATCTCAGATTCTCTGGTTCTCTCTGGACCCAGCAGGTGTAATTCTGTCTCCGTTGAACACCTCATTAGATTCTATGTGCCCTATTTTGTTGGGCGAGCCTAGAATCACTTCAGAGAGCCTGCAGAAAACATCTTTGAAGTAAGCACAGCTCACTTGAACTAAAGTTCATAAAGACGGACTTTTAACTTCACTCTGCTGAAGAAAGTAGGTTTGGAACACTAAATAAAGATTTAAAGATCAGAACTCAAGAAGAAATATCTCTCTTTATTGACTGATACAAAGGAAATACTTAAGTTTTATGATTATCCATTTCTCTCCTACTTCTCCACCTCTCATCAGTCTACGCTTTTTATCTTCTTGTAAATGGGTTTTGTACAAGGTGTGGTATTGGATGTATTGATTGAATGACCCAAGCAGTCCATTCAGTCATCCACCCAACTGTCCTTCCAAGTAGCTGTTGAGTTTCTTGAGGATAAGGCTTTAGCTCTGTTGCTTATGGATGTCTTGCCTCCTATTGGCCTTACTTTCTCCTTGTAATAATGATGATAATTCACACATTGCATCACAAGAAAAGAGGTTACCTAAAAAACTGACAAAGACGGGGAAAGTTGCATGTTACTACTTCCTGTGAATCAGTTAACTCCATTTTCCTGAATTGAGATGAGCCTAATGAACCAAACTTTGAGATTCTGAAAGAATTCTCAGTGCCTTCTGCTATATAATGAAATCTCATTTTATATCCAGGAAGCTTATAAGTTCATATCCCTGAGATTAAATCTGCCACTTTGGAGAATTCACCTTAGCAGGTTACCTAACTCCTCAGATCCTGGCACGTGAGAAACAGTCAACAAATAGGAATTCCCCTATTTTTCTTTCTTGTCTCCTTTGCTGAAGCCACCTACTTCATTTCCAGATGATCTTCAGGGCTACTGCCAGACATATTTAGTTGCTGAAACAGGCTAAGTTAAGCACCAGGACAGCTTCCTAAGAAGAAGACCTTAGGAGAAAGCCTATAGACGAGAGCCAGAGGGACATGTGACTGAGAGGACAGGCCACTTCCGCTTTAATAATAATGTTACTTTCAGAAGGCTTGAGAAGTCATCTAAGTCTGCTCACCCCAGCTCGTGAATCTCTTCCACAGCAGCTCTGCCTAGTAGTCATTTGGCTTTGGCTTCAAATCTGAACTTGCACTACTTTCCATTGATGGAGATAATGTGCATATTGGGGAGAAGGGAGTAAACATTTTCACACCGTATACTGACTTCACAGTTTCTTTTAAAAATTGGTATATTGGGACCTATAGGCCTGTTGAAGGAGAAAGGACCACAAGCACTCTCAGTGAATCATTTCCAAGGTTAGAGAGTGTTGTTGGTTCCTGCTTGCTTGGGCTTATCCTCCTTCATCCTCTTGTAGGTGTGTATCCTCTATTTGGACGAAATGCTTCCAACCTCGCAGGAGCTGCCTTACGAGTTCATGTGGTTCTTTCCTCTCCTTCTCCACACCCTGGGCCTGCTCCTGAGCTGGATTCTGTGGACTGCAGCAGCCACAGTGAGTCTGAGCAGTTCTCCAGAAGGAATGATGAGATTCCGCTCTCTCCATCACCTGCCCACCAGAAGTCTCCTGCCTCCACCCATGTCCCTTGCAACACCACAAAGGAAGTCAGCCCAGCCGAGGAGAGCCCTGCCACATTGGATGGAACTTTTGCAGTCAGTATCCTGGTAGAAAGAGCAATGCATTTGAGCTTAAAAGGTAGGTATGAGCTTAAAAGGTATGAGCTTAAAAAGAGCATGTATCTGACTCCTTAGATTATGGTCCTGGCTTCATAAATCTTGGAGATCATGACAGAATCTGCAACAACATCTTAATCGATAATTATATTTCTCAAGCCTAAAAGTTGAAGCAACATGAAAGCCTTTCTGAACTTAAGTGGACATTGCCAGTTATATATTAATTTTGCATATCATAAGTTCCCCAGTCCAGAAACCTGAGTATCAACTTAGGTACTTCTCTTTTCCTTTATCTACCATCAGATCAAGCTTAGGTACTTCTCTTTTCCTTATCCACCATCATATCATCAATTTCATTAAATTGTTGTATCTCTTAAATTTCTCTCAGGACTCTTTTTCTCCTTTCCATTGCTACCAACTCACGACCATCTTCATTATGTACCTGGGACCAAGAGTTCTTAACACTGCATTCCTAAACCCCAAAGGACCTAAGAATAAAAAGTCAAGATGGTGAACTTGGATAGGAAAATAATCACATCTGGATTCTATTAACTTCTAACTAAAATTAAACATTTCCTACAGTTGTGATCATAAACACTAGACCCCAGTAATATTAATAGTACCTGTCTGTGAGTTGTCAGCAATAGAAATCACAGGTATTTTCCTATCACACTGTAGTTCTTGCAAATATCTTTTTATACCTATCATCACTTCAAAATTACAGTAGTTGTAAAACCTATAGTTAGATCTTGTTACATATTAATAAAGCATATATACTAGTAGGTCACTGCTTTTTGAGCATTTTGATAATGCTAATGTAATTTGATTTTTATGTAATCCTGTGTATCTTACATTATGCATTTTAAAAAACACACAGAGCAGCACCTGGATGGCTCAGTCAGTTAAATGTCTGCCTTTGGCTCAGGTCATGATCCTGGGGTCCTTGGATCCAGGCCCACATCGGGCTTTCTTCTGCTCAGTGGGGAGCCTGCTTCTCCCTCTCCATCTGCCTCTCCCCCCCCCCAACTCATGCTCTCTCTCTCACTCTCCCCTCCAAAATAAATAAATAAAATCTTTAAAACACACAGACGATGGGGTGCCTGGGTGGCTCAGTCTGTTAAGCATCCAACTCTTGATTTCAGCTCAGTTCATGATCGCAGGGTCATGAAATTGAAACCCACGTCAAGCTCCACATGGTGTGGAGCCTACTGAAGATTCCTCTACCTCTGCCCCTCTCCCTCTTTTTCGCCCTCTCTAAAGAAAAAAAAAGAAAAGGGGACACCTGGGTGGCTCAGTGGGTTAAGGCCTCTGCCTTCGGCTCGGGTCATGGTCCCAGGGTCCTGGGATCGAGCCTCGCATCAAGCCCCGCATCGAGCCTCGCATCGGGCTCTCTGCTTGGCGGGGAGCCTGCTTCCTCCTCTCTCCTGTCTCTGCCTGCCTCTCTGCCTGCTTGTGATCTCTGTCAAATAAAAAAATTTAATTTAATTTAAAAAATAAAAATTAAAAAAAAAAGAAAAGGGGAAAAACCCACACATACTGATTATACACACACTATTAAGAAGAGGCCCAGTGACCTCACCAGACAGCCATGTATCCATGTGTCCATGGCACAAGGAACCCTTACCTTACTCTTTATTCAGCCTTGTAATCACTCCTAAAACTTTCTCTTTGCCATCACACTTCTCTTTTCCCTGGCTAATTCCAACTCCTCTATTAAGACTTGATGTTTATCAGTTTCCCTAACATAAAGGCCCCTCTCCCGTTTGCTCTCCCAGCACTTTTTGCCCTCTTTACCATAGTGTATAGTGCTGGACATAAAGTAGTGAACAAAATAGCTAAAAATCGTGCCCATGTGGAGCTTACATTCCAGTAGAAATACCCTCAAATATGTATTCCCAGCCAGTAAGTTGTATGTGTGTGACTTTGAGTAAGTTATTGTCTCCCTCTGTCTTGAATTTCTCATCTATAAATGGTTGGAATTAACAATTCTGAGATGTGTGATGGCTGTGTAAGCCAGATAATCAAAGCCCTGTGAGCTCAGGTTTCAACATACATCTTTTCGTTTTGCCTCCGTACTTAGCTCCTATCGTCTCTGTGTTGGCCTCTCTCAATCTGTGCTATGTTGGAACAGAAACAAAATTCACGCCATGGTAACTGTTGCTTACCTTTCATTTCATTTCTCTCTGTACACACCACCAACGGGCATTATTCCCATGAGTATAAGCTGCTATAATGACCCCTGAGGTTCTCTTATCCTTCTCATTATCTTTGAAACCTTGAAATGGTTTATCTCAAGACAAAGTCTTCCCCAAGTACAGCCCTTGCTGTACTGTATTAGAGATAATGAGATCCCATATGAGTCACAAAACTGGGAAATAATTTTTTTTATTGACCCACGAAAGCAGGCTATTTTTGACAACTATAATATATAAAAAGTGAAATTTTTAAAAAGATTTTATTTATTTATTTGACAGACAGAGATCACAAGTAGGTAGAGAGGAAGGGAATCAGGCTCCCTGCTGAGCAGAGAGCCTGATGTGGGACTCGATCCCAGGACCCTGGGATCATGACCTGAGCTGAAGACAGAGGCTTTAACCCACTGAGCCACCCAGGTGCCCAAAACGAAATTTTTAAAAGAGAAAAATCAATAGATGAATGAATTTAAGGAAAGCAAGAAAAAGTTTTATTTTTTGCAAGGATTGTTCTGTCTCATTGTTATTGCATAAAATAGAATTTAAAATAGCAAAGATAGGGTTTACATTCCATTTTAGGGGGAATCCCCATATTGCAAAAGTGCAAATATTCTTGTAACTTTTCCATTAGACAGCAAGTTACTTTTTTTTTTTCTGTTTTTACTTTTATTTGCATTGCATTTACTTTTTGCAGAATTTACTCCCAGGCCATAAGTTTTTCTTTCTTCATTTCTTCTGGATATCGTTTTTTTCTGTGCAACTTCCTCTTCAGTTTATAATCAACCAGCTCTTTTCAGTAAAGATCTTCTCCGTGTGGCAGGGAGAGTCATGTGTGGGTTCATCCAGCCACGAGCCCTGTCAGTTCTCTGAGGCATCTTGGGGCCTTTTTTCACTGGATGTGCTCCATGACCAGAGAGTCTACATCTAAGCTCTCTTCTTTCTTCTTTTTTTTTTGTCAGATTTTGTTATTTATTTGAGGCAGAGAGGGAGAGAGCACAAGTAGGGGTAGAGGGAAGGGCAAGGGAGAAGGAGAAGCAGACTCTCTGCTGGCAATGGGGGACTGATGGGGGACTCAATCCCAGGACCCAGGGATTATGATCTGAGCTGAAGGCAGCCACATAATCAACTGAGCCACCCAGGTGCCCTACATCTAAATTCTTAAGTTCAGCAATACTCTGCATTTTGAAGCCTATGCAGTAAAACTTCAGCACTCTTCTTGGGCCACTGACCTTGTGTCCAACCCCACTGTTTAGCCTGGGCACACCTACCAACTCCACCATTGGAGTGAAGGATGGCATGTGTTGCTTCTGCACAGTGACATCCTTCACATACTTGGTGGCTTTTCAGATATACATACCCTTGATGGCGTGGGCAGTTTCACCTGTGTTTTTAAAGTCAGCATGAAGATTTGAACCTCCCAATTCATGTGATTTTGTAGGCTTTTCTGGGCCAAGTATATAGCAAACCATTTTCAGAGCTCTCTTCAGACTTCTTACGGGAAGAACATTTAGTATATTTTTAAAATATGACTTGGCAAAGTAATTCGACAATAATTTATTGAGCATCTCCTTGTACCGAGTTTTATTCTCATTTTTGTGCATTAAATCTCATTTCATCCTTACCACAAGTACAATGATGGTGTGATTAGTTTATAGTACCTGCCCATTTTATAAAGCTCAAAAAGGTAAAGTGACATGAGTTACACAGTTAATAAGCTCTGGAAAGCCAGGATTTGATTCCAGCTATGTCTGGATCTGAAGCCAGTGCTCTTTTCCTGTATACCATTCTGCCTTTCAGGTATGAAATATGGCTGTGTTTGCCAGTTAATCCTGTCTACACTGTGTTTACCAGTCACTCTAGCCCAGGGTGGGTATATATATTGCACACCTAGTCCTGGGCTTGCATTGCAAGTGGTAAATCTCTGCAGGGCCGATGCCAAATATAGAGAGGATGGAGCAAATGACACATGGCTTCTGTCCTCCAAGAGCTGATTACCCCATTGAGAAGGTTAGCAGCCACACGGTTAAGGATATATAAAGCAAAGTGTTCTGAAGGCCCAAAGGGCACTACAATATGTAGTCTTTGGAGAGTTTAGAACAGAGAGATGAGAGATGTCTGAGAAATCAGGAGAACCTTTTAGAATGAGTAGGATTTCAGGAAGGGGAAGATAAAACTCCAGATGGATATTTCAACTTAAACAAAGGTATTAAAGTGGGAAAGTGTATGTTCTGGGCTTGCTTAGAGAGGGCATCAGGGATCACGATAGCAATTGATCCTCTTTGACTGGTCATTGCAAGAGAGCTGTGAGAATCATGGTAAGAAGATTGCTGAGCTCGACCAAGGGCTCAACTGAGACTAACTGACATGATTTTAGAGTGGCTAAGAATGGCAAAATGGTGATTTCCTCCAGTACTGCGTGGCTTCCTTTGCTTTCCTACCACCACAAACGACAAGCCATTCCCTGGGCCTTTGCTCACACACCTTTCTTAGCCTGGATTCCTTTCTCCCTTTCCCCAGCTACCAAGGTCCAACTGGCATCCTGCCCTTCCCCTCAATTACCCTGTTACAAACATGCTGGCTCCTCTTTGCTTTTTCTGAAATACAAACAGACTCCTGTCTTGGGACCTTTGGATCTGATATTCCTCTGCTTGGAATATTCCTAACATCTTGCATGTCTTTAGTGAAATGACTTTGTCTCACAAGGCCTTCCCTGACCACCCATCTAAGATTTCTAGCTCCTCCCCAACGTTTTCTATCCCTCTTTCCTGCTTTCTTTTTGTCTGTAGCCTTTAATAATGTGTTTTGTTTATTTTCTGCCCTTCCTAGAAGAATATGAGTCCTACAGAAACAGGGATTATTGTTTTATTTATTAACACTAAATTCTTAACACCTAGAACTGTATCTGACACATAATAAGCCGGAAATATTTGTTAAATGAGGAAGTGGATGACCCTGAGGCCTCAGCCCAGTGCTGCCTTCTCCTTAATACCTCCTCTCGTTTCCTACTTTGTCTCTCCTGTAGGAGAGTTGCTTATGGAGAATTTAACAGGGGATATGTCACAGGGATTAATAGATTATTCAACAAATACTTACCAAGTTCCACTGTATCCAGATACATGGTATAGGACCACAGCCTCTTGCACAAAATTTCTGTCACCTTTTCTCCATTCTTAGTGCTACCTTGCCTGCTCAAGCCTCAGAAACTTGCACAAATGGGATAGCCCTCTCAATGGTTGCTGCTTCCAGTATTCTCTTTCAATATCTTTTTAATTCTGCTCCTGAGGTTATATTCTGGTCCACAAATAACGATCTCTCTCAACTGAAAATACTTTACTGTTATTGGCTTTGTTTCCCCTACACTCTCAGTGACAGCACACAGAGTTCCTCCCATGTGGCCTCATCAGTCTTTTCAGCCTCATCTTTCACCATATCTTAATTCCACAATTTGCGTTTTGCCAAAGCCCTTTTCTCTCTCTTACTAAGCCTTTGATCTGCTCCTTTCTTTTCCTAGAATGCCTTTTTCTCTCCTTTTCAACAAATGTACTCATCTTTTGAGAATGGACTAAGGTGACACTAAGGTGTCACCATCACTGACTACCTCAGCACAAAACCTCATTCTAGGTTCCCCAGTCTCCCCCATACCACCACCCCTACTCCCACACAATTTTCCTCCTTCATATCACATATTAGTCTGCATTGAAAATGGCTAGAAAGGTGTCTCTCCACTAGCTGTGTATTCTTGGAACTGTGCTGTTTATTTCTCTGCCACAACACCCTCATCTTCCTGATGCAGGAAATAATGTCCTCTTGTTTGTGAATATGATACTTAATACCTCTAAAATCTCTAATATGAATTATAAATCACAAATCTATAAATCACTTTTTCTTTGGCCTCTTTCTGTTATCCAGGGCCGAACACTTATCAGGGTGGATATCTGACTTTCAGAGGTCTCTGTTGTCTCCCTGATTCCCACCCTCAGTGATAGATCCATATAGTCTTTCAGGCCCTTTGTTTGGTCCTGAGAATACAGACCTGCGTGTCATCTCTCTGAAATGTGCCTTCCAAATGATGATATGATAGTAGTAGTTCTGGAATGGGAGTCAGTGGACTGGGTTCTGACCTTAGCTAAGCCATGAACTTGCTTTATGACTGAGCAAACCCATTTCCCTTCTCCGCAACTATAAAATGTGATGCTCATACAAGTCATCTCTCAGATTCTCTTTGACTCTTATCATCTGAGAACATGTAGCTGAGGGCAACTCATGCCACACTGTCTGAGTCAGCCATAATTTGCCAAGCTCTTGGGAAAATCATTTTGCATACAAGGTTGCATGCAGAAAATCTCCAAACAGTCCTGAATTAATGAGTTTTGCCCTCAGCAGAGCTTAAATCTGAAGGAGTTTTGAACTTTCTGTGATCCCCATTGTGGTCCTGGTTCTGAAAATAAAAGCTTCTTGAATATTTTTGTTAGAGAAAGTTCTGAAGACCCTTTCTTTTTTTTTTTTTTTTTTTTTAAAGATTTTTATTTATTTATTTGAGAGAGAGACAGTGAGAGAGAACATGAGTGATGAGAAGGTCAGAGGGAGAAGCAGACTCCCCATGATGCTGGGAGCCCGATGCGGGACTCGATCCTAGGACTCCAGGATCATGACCTGAGCTGAAGGCAGTCGTCCAACCAACTGAGCCACCCAGGCGCCCCTGAAGACCCTTTCTTTATGAGTCACCTTGAGTACTTGTTAGAGTTGTATTCTTACACTAGACATGACAAGTGTCTCCAGCCCTGTCTTACGAATAAGGCACTGAGGAACAAAGAGGTAAAATTATTTAGGTTAATCTAAGTTATACTTAGTAAAAACCCAAATTATCTATGGTATCATCAGTCTTTAGAGGTTCTCTTTTACCTACTCAGGCATGGTTAGGAGCCCCTTTGGGTTCCCAAATCTCCCTTGTGCTTTCTCTTATTTTAATTGTGTGTGTCTGTCTCCAATCAGGAATCAAACCTGACTCCTCTGGGCATGTGTGTGTATCACAGAGAAAAGTGTCAGTTAATGTTCCTTTAATGGAACTGGACTAAGTTTTTGTTAATACGCAAATTTGGGCATCACTTGAGGGAAAAGTTACCATGGATTCATTCCAGGCCAGAGGGGAGCTCTTAACCAAATAGTTAATTAGGCCTATTGCAATGGAAAAACCCTGGAAACTCAGGAAACCTGGCTGGGTCTTACAGACACTAGTTAGTCAGATGTGCAGTGAGCAAGCCACTTTACCTCTCTATCACCTGGTTGTCTTACTGTGGCCTAGAGCTGCCTTGCTGAAGTCCCACAAAACATGCACCGCAGAGCTGATCATTGATTGTGTGACTCCTGAGTCTAGGGCGTTTTGCAGTTCTACTTTTTCTTCTCAATTCAGTATTTTCCATCATCCCGCAAGGTATACAGAGATGAGAGGAGTGATCCCTCACTGGGGAATATTTATGAACTGAGCCTTGAAAGGACAGTTTTAGTAGCAGAAAGGACACTAGAAACACTTCAGATACAGAGAATAATAGCTCAAGCAAAGACCTAAAGGTAGGATAAGGCTAGAAATTATACCTTTATAATGGGAGGCTTCTAGCATGTTCTTTCTGACACCCTAAAGTCAGTCATTCCATTGTGTTCTATTTCAGGGAGTCCCTTGACAGAACGGAAAGTATTGATACCCAGTTGTTGTGTATCTTTTGCAACGGCTGATGATCCATCTCCTATCTACACCCACGTGGTTGAAAACACAGATTCCCCCATCTGGAATTTTCAACAGCAGTCAAGGTTTGTATTATATGATATCGCATCAGCCTTCCAGAATCTCCTTTTTGTTCCAGGAGACAAACTCAGATCAAGGGATATAACAAAGGGAACAATATTAAGCAGACCTGGAAAATGCTTTTCTTATCAAGCAGTTATTTAATCCTGGTGCTTATGAATTCACAGTTAGTAGTGGTTTAAAGATCTTACTGCGGTATTTTTTTTAACTCTTTTTGAGCTCAGTACAACTCAAAAATTATTCAGTGAAAACCGCTTAGATACCCCACTCTGTTCTAGAGATTGGGAATTAAAGATGATTAAGACAGTCCCTACAATTGTAGTACTCATGGTCTACCTGGAAAAATATACATTAGAATGTGACAAGTGCTGTAAAAGTAGCAAAAAATGATTCTAGTGCCTCAGAAAGATAATTTAGATTAACCTAGAAGTTCAGGGAAAGCTTTTTATTTTAAATAAGATAATTCAGCTGAGTATTGAAGAATGTATACAATTTATTTGGGGGAAGAAGATAATAGCAAACTAATTTCAGGAAAGGCTATGGATTGTACTTCCTTGAAAAAGATTTCTGCTGCATTGGAAAGAGCCTAGGCTTTGCTCTTAGAGAGACCTGGCCTCCAATCCCATCTCATTTACTAGCTGCGTGAACAAATGAAATTGTATCTCTGAGCCTCAGATTCCTCATCTGCAAAGTGGGGTTAATTTTTACAGGGTTATTGTGAGGTCCAAATTAGGTGACATTTAGAAAAATGACCTCATGGTACAAAGCAGGTGCTCCACAAATGTTAGATGTCCTTTGAAAGACTCAAAGAATTGGAGGTGGAGCCCTGTCGGTCATGCTGCAGTGCAGTTCAGAGGTCAGGGGCTGACATTCAGGCCCAGTGCTTGTCCTCCCTTTTTTCATTACATCTGTTTCATCGTCACTGAAAGTGTGAGTTCTAGTATAACAACTTACCATTATCTTTATCCTGCATCACCTTTTATAAGGTTTCTCACTTGTCCACCAACACTAGCCATACCACATGGTGTCTGATCTGCTGCTTTCTCACAGTGTTTCCATACCTAGTTGAGCCCAGCAGTTGTTCACACGTCCAGTGTTTTGAAATTTGAGAGGCCAACCTGAGTCAGGAGCTAGAACTACAGTGGCAACTCAGTACTATCTATGGTGAATTACTGGAAATGATAGAAGTTCTCACCATTATGGCCAGGTACTTGATCTAAAATATCAAATCTGCCTTAAAAGGGAGGAGGCTAGAGGGCTAAGCTTCTAATTGAAGGTGATTTATTCATTCAGAGTGTAACATTTTGAACTTGACAAAGGGACATTGACGGTCTTCTAATTTTATCCCCTCACTTCAAACTTAAGACTATAGACCAGGGAGGTTACATAGTCTGTTGGTAGCAGAGGAAAGAAGAGAAGAAAAATGAGTAAAGGTTCTGTTTACAATTGCTTTATCACAAAATTATTTCATTTGATGCTCCTATTTTCTACCTCATAGGTAGAAAATAACCCATTTAACAGGTAAGAAAGCCAGGGCTCAAAATGTTTGAGTCTCCAGGGTCACTCATGTAATCATAGCAGAGCTGGAATGCAGAGGTGGGTATTCTGAACACCAAGTAGAATTCAGATTTTTGACACAGTACTTATTTCATTTTATCACAGTGCCTCCTGTTGTCTTGAAGTGGGTTCTCTTCAGTTCCTCAGGGTTATCTAGGGAAGGAAATTAAATCTCTTAGTTTTCCTTGGATTTCCTCCTAAAGCAATGGCACCTGGAACTTTCCAAATCTTTGTAATTTAAAATGGTATAAGTCATTTTTTAAATAAAATGTGTTAGAGGTGTTTATTGAACTGCATATCAACTTCTTTTCTGATATGAAAATGGATACTTTCTTATTTTGGTGCCTTTCCTCTGTAAAGTGTAGCTTTTAGAATTAAACAAACTAAGCTTTAAGTCCAGCCCTGCCACTTACTGATTCTCATGTGACCTTGAGCAAGTCACTTCACCTCTCTGAGCCCACTTCTATCATCTGTAAAGCAGGGATAATAATGCCAATGTCTAGGCTTCTGTGCAGATTACACATATATGAAATATTAGGCACTGTGCCTGTCCCACAGTAGGCACTCAGTGGATGTTGTTTTTCCCCTCTTCTCCCTTTTTACCATTCTGTTTTCCACATTAAATAAAAAGAATCCCGGCTCTGCTTCAGTAAAACTGTTCCTTACATCTTGAGGAACTCCCTCTCCACACTCCCTGTCATCCTGAGAAAGAGAGTTTGAATGTGGCAGATACCATCAGGTGGGAAAGTACTACATCAGGGGAGCCTGATTCCAAGTCTTGGCAAGTTACTTCTCTCTGAGCTTCCATCCCTCATTTTACCTGTGAAAGTAAAACTATATCCTCGGAGATGACCATGAAGTTGAAATGAAAATGTTAGGAAAGTGCTTTGCAAACTACAAAATGCTCTTCAAATCTAAGTTTCATATGGCAGATGCTTCCTACACCATTAATTTATGGTGGATGTTTTTCTTAATAGGCTATCAAAAGAGCTTCTTTTGGACCCTCAACAAACTCTGGTCTTCAAAGTTTGGCATAAAGGAGGTATGAACTCTATTCTGTGAATATCTGTCTGAAAATAAGCTCACATCCTGTTGACAGTTTCCAATCCTTTCCTTTTTTAACCAAGTGAAACCATAACCATGGCACTTGTGATGCAGGGACGCATGTATGTGTTAGAGGGATTCTCACAGAATTTCTCCCAGGAAATTTAAATCCTTAGAAGTCATGTCATTTTGTTTGACTTTCTGCTTAGTGCAGAAGTCCAAGTACATTTCACCTTTCCAATTATATCTCATCGGTCACAGTGTACACCCTACTATACATAAGTGATTTCAACCCCCTGTATGATGTTGTACCTTCTATTGGCTAATTAACCAAGACCCCAGCATTTTTAAGCTGTACACAAAACTAGAGTCTTGTTTCAAGAGCCTCTAAGAGGTGTTGGTATCATGATCCTTGAACCTAGTTTGATTCAGCTACCATTATTAATAGGCGTAATCCAACATCAAGAGCACAGACTCTAAAGCTACACTCTGGGATTCAGATACCAGTTCTTACCCCATACAAGGTAATATGACCTTGGGTGAATGACTCAATTTCTCTTTGCTTCAGTTTCTTTATTTATAAAATAGGAATAATAGTACCTACCTCAGTGGGAGAATTAAATGAGTGTCTGATACTTGATAAAACCATCTGTTTTTATTGTTCTTATTAGTGAATGACAGTGTGCTGAGAGCTTTACAAACATTTCTAATCCTACAGTGTAAAAACATAATTCATTCATTTTTTTAATTCTTTTTTTAAGATTTTATTTATTTATTTGACAGAGAGAGAGAGAGAGCAGAAGTAGGTGGGGGGGGGAGCAGGCTCCCCACTGAGCAGAGAGCCCGATATGGGGCTCGATCCCAGGACCCCGAGATCATGACCTGAACCAAAGGCAGAGGCTTTAACCCATTGAGCCACCCAGGTGCCCCTAATTCATTCATTGTTACAAATGTAACAGCTCAGGCCCAAAGAAATTAGAAGGTCATATACTTATTAATCAGTGGAGCCAGGATTTGAACCCAATTCTGACTGGCTATACAGCCTTCACCATTTGTACTTCACCATGCTGGTAACATTGGATGGGGAAAGTGAGTGAATGAGAACATCCAGCTATCTCACAGCTTCTGTAATTAGAAAATTTTGTCTTAGTTAAATCCCTCCTATAAACCTAGCTTCTTTAACATTCTTACTAGGGCCTAGTTTCTAAACCCTCAGTTGTTTTGAGTCTATAGCCTTACAGTTTTTATTTGCCAGTGGTAAGTTTCACAGCTAACCCCAGAACCTAATAAAGACCTGAGAGTAGTCAATGTGTAAAGGAAATAGACTTACCTGTCTCTCCTCTAGTGCTTCTGTTTGGAAATCATGCTGTGAATCCAATTTCGATGATTTGTCCCATGCCCCTGCCTTGGATTCACTTATCATGTCCCCCACCCCCACCTAATGTCGTAAATGTGGCAGAACTGATCATAAATCCATTTTCTCTGAATCAACCTAAGGAATTCCTGCTGTATTTAACTAGGATTCACCCTTCTGCCTGGCATTCTATTCTTCTCTTTCTCTAAAGTACTCCCCACAGATTGTCAGGCAGACTAGGGTTTGCCTCAGTTCAGCTCTTACTATAACAAGGCAAAAAAAAGAGTAACTTCGGTCTTAATACAGACCTGGATTCAAATTTTGGTTTTGCCATTCACAATTTATATGACCTAAGCCAAAACACTTTACCTCTTTGAGCCATTGTTTCCTTAATAATAAAATTGGGACAATAGTACCTGCCCTTCAGGATTTTTATAAAGATTAGAGATTATGTTTGGCACATAATTGGTGCTTAATAAATGGAGCTATTTTTATTATGCCTACTATGTGTCAGGTACTGTGTTAGGGCTGTTTGGTATAGAGAAGAACAAAATTCCCTATCTTCCAAGACCACTAGAGAACCCTGTAAAACCCTGTTGTAATTGGAGATAGAGAAAATGCCTAGACCCAATTGACCATACTTACCTAACTCTGTCTCTGTGGAGGTAAATGCCACTCTTCCCTTAACTCCAGCCTTTCCACACAGCCTTAGCTATGCAAACAATAAATATATTCAATAAAATATTTGAGTTCCTACTCTGTGATAGGTACTATGCTTAAGTGCTAGGGATTCAAAGGTAAAATAAGGCATACATGGTCTTTACCCTCATGGAGCTTGTGTCCCCTGGCGGCTGGTGGGGTCGGGGGTGTTGTGGAGATAAACAATTAGAAGACAGTATGATTAGGCTAATACAGGCAGGGAATATCTAACTCAGACTGACGATGTCAGAGAAGGCTTCCTGGAGCATACTTCAGCTGAGAAATGAAGGGGCATGACAGAGTATAGTCAGAGGCAACAGCAAATACAAGAGTCTGAAGTAAAGTATGAAGTAAGTTTGAGATCATGAGAACATAGAACTGCAAAGAAAGAATGGTGGGTTGTCCCACTAAATATGATATTAAACTGAGCTCTTCAAAGCTATTGTTTTTCTCAGTGATCAACTTAGCCTGATTTCTCCTCAGGTATGTTTAAGATGTAGTGTTAGGAAAAACCCTCAACCTGTTACCTAAAGTTACAGTCTATCAAGAATAGGTTACGCGTGGGTAACCAAATAAAACAAGATTATTTTTCTTTGCAAAGCTATAAAAAAAAAAATCTTTGGAGTGCAAATTAATGGTTCTAGCCATCATTCTTCACTCCCATTAGGTAAGAATTACTTGACTTTACTCTGAGGAACACAGTGTCAAACGTTCATAGACTCTTAAAAAGACTGTCCAAGTTGAAGAGGATCTTAAATGTGGTTCAGTTCTTCTCATTGTGTATATGAGACAAGTTTGGGGTGTTAAAGTAATGTGTTTTCAAATCAAAGCCACACTCAGATTAGCTGTTGTGGTGCACTGCTTCCTTGTCCCACTCTACATTGGCAGTTCATTTGTGTTCTCAGTGGTTGTTTATCAACTTCCTCGTGATGGGGGAAGATTTATGCCGGAATGAAGAGTGTAGGAAACATAAAGCGAATGATATTTGGTCTTAGCTTTTAGGTAGGTCCTAGGCTAAAGAAGAGAAAACTGTCCAAACAAATGTTAGTGTGTAATGAGTTCAGTGTCACCAGCGGAATGTACAAGAAACTGGGAAAACTAATGACCACTCCTCTTAGAAATTTACATTCCTTGACTTACTGAGCAAATTGAAAACTGAGAATGGTGTCCACGTTTGGTAGTCAGCCTTTGATATTCATTATAGGGATTATAGCCCATACAATAAAGAACTTGTGGAAGGAGAGGAGCCTGTTCTTCTCCAGCTACTTCCATATCAGAAGTGAGGAACAAGAAGCAATGAGTCTGAGAACAAAGGCCATTGCATGGTTGCTTATCCAGTCAACAAGGGGTCTTCTTACTCACTAAGGGCAGCCCTATTACAAACCTGAGTCCCAGCTCTTATTTTGCACCATGTACTGGTTTTCCAGAGGGTTCTTTGTCTTTCTTTTGTGATTTGTATCACTTTTGTTCTTAATTAAATATAATACATATGTACGTTACAGAAAATTTGAAAAATACAGACAAATGTGAATGGGAAAATGCAAATCCCTCATAATTCCAAGGGTGATGGGTCTTGCAAATGATTTCTTTCAAGACCCACTGCCCTGAGGAAAATCACTGAGACATGATAATGTAGGGAAAAGATATAACTGCTGTTTAAGGTTGTTTTCCAATTGCCTATATCAAGAGAATAAAACTCAAATCTGCTAGCTTTTCCCTGCCATACAAAAAGGGAATTCATGGTAGTGAAAGCAGGCTGTCTCTCTCATTCTCATTATCTGTCTTCAGTGTTGATTTTGGAATCACTTGAGCCCCTACACACACACCCCACAGTCTCCTGTTTCAGCTTCTCTGTGTGCAGCCTCTAATGTCAGTGGCAAGACCTGCCCAGCCACACTACCCAGTTCTTGTCTTTCCCCCACAGATGAGGAGAGGGTGATTGGCTTTGCCTCAGTGGACCTCTCCCCGCTTCTTTCTGGCTTCCAGTTTGTCTGTGGCTGGTACAACATCACAGACTTCAGTGGAGAGTGTCAGGGGCAGATAAAAGTTGCTGTCTCCCCTCTGGAGAGTTTGATGCACTTCAAAGAAGAAAAACAATCAAGACGTGGGGTAGAGACCCCAGGATTGCTGGTATGTATGCTGATTCACGGTCTTAACCAGTAAGCGTTCTGCTGAGCCAAATCTGTAAGAAGATCCTTTACATGTGTTTGGTGCTCTCCAGCTTACAAAACACATTATGTATGTGTGTCTCATAATGACCTCATGACCTGTTTAGGATGATAAAAATTACACAGTGGTGACAAAGTGGAATTATACAAGGGTGACAGACGCACAACTCTGAATATATTAAAAACCACTGAATTGAACAATTTCAAAGATGAACTTTATAATACACTGACTGTATCTCAATTGAAAAAAAATTTTCTACTTGAGTGTAGTTGACACACAGGGTTACATTGGTATCAGGTGTACAACACAGTGATTAGACAAGTTTATATGTCATGCTCACAAGTGCAGCCACCATCTGTCATCATACAATGCTATTACAGTACCATTGCCTGCATTCTCTGTGATGTGCCTTTTATTCCCGTGACTTATTCATTCCATAACTGGAAGCCTGTATCTCCTACCTACTTCACTGATTTTGCCCATCCCCCTCCCCTCTAGCAACCATCAGTCTGTTCTCTGTATCTATGGGTCTGTTTCTGCTTTTTTCTTAATTAATTTGTTTTGTTTTTTAGACTCCACATAAAAGTGAAATCATAGGGTATTTGTCTTTCTCTCTTACTTCACATAGCATCATACCCTCTGGGTCCATCCGTGTTGTCACAAATGGCTGTATCTTAATTTTTAAATAAAATAAGATTAATTGCAGCATGGAGTTTGAAACCACATTGGTTAAACTCTTTAAAAACTCTATTACATTAAAATCCTTGTTCTTTCTTTCTTTTAAGGTTTTATTTCTTTTTCCGAGAGAGAGAGAGAAAGCACACAAGCAGGGGGAGCAGCGGAGGCAGAGAGAGAAGGAGGCTCCCTGCTGAGCAAGGAGCCTGATGCTGGACTCAGTCCCAGGACCCTGGAATCGTGATCTGAGCCGAAGGCAGATCATGCTTCACTGACTGAGCCACCCAGGCGTCCCTAAAATCATTGTTCTAACAAAACAATGAGGAAAAAAATATAAGATGAAACCAGAGAGGGAGACAAACTATAAGAGACTCTTAATCATAGGAAACAAATTGAGGGTTGCTGGAGGGGAAGGGAGTGGGGAGATGGGAAAATGGATGATGGACATTAAGGAGGGCACGTGATATAATGAGCACTGGGTATTATATAAACTGATGAATCACTGACCTCTTCTTCTGAAACCAGTAATACATTATACGTTAAATTAATTGAATTTAAGTAAAACGTTTTGGGATGGCTGAGTGGCTCCATCAGTTAAGCATCTGCCTTCAGCTCAGGTCATGATCCTGGAGTCCTAGGATCAAATTCTGCATCAAGCTTCTTGCTCAGTGGAAAGCCTCCTTCCCCTTCTGCCTGTTGCTCTCTCTGTGCTCGCGCTCTCTCTCTGGCAAATAAATAAAATCTTTTAAAAATAAATATTTTTTAACTGTCAAATAAAATCACTGTTCTGTCTTATAGAAAAAATAAAAAGAGAGGGAATGGAAAGAGGGGAATCAGTGATAGTAAGAACACTCAGGGAGTTAACTATAAAAGAATTTTCCAGACTGTCCCAGATGAGGGAGCTCTATCAAGACAAAGATTCTAGGGTGGTTTTTTTTTTTTTTTTTTTTTTTTTTCATCTCTGTTATCGTGCATGCCTGGCCCAGGTTCTAGCAGGGTGGGCATCTCTCTCATGCATGACTGCGTGAGAAAGTGACAAAGAGTTAAACAGTCACTGTATAAGAAGGTCTTTTCTTCACGTTAGCCCTGTAGTCATGAGGTAAGAAATACCACTTGACATGTAAGGTAAAATGATATCCAGTCAGGAATTTACAAACTAGCTGGAAGAGCCAAGCATAAATACAAATAAAGCAACTAAAAACTAATCTGATAGCATGGTATATAAAATGGGAATAATAGTACCTATCTTGTAATATTATTGTGAAGTTCAAATAAGAAAATGCATGTAAATTGCTTAGTACATCATCCAACACATAGAAAGTACTCAGCAAATTATATTTATCTACATACAATAAATTTTTTAAACACAAATTTACAAACTTATTTGTACTTCTTTGTTCCAAAAGGATTTGTGGTGACAGGCACACCATTTTTCTCATTGTTTCTACAGAACCCAGTATATCGCCCCTTTTCCTTCCCTGCCTCTGCATTCCTCAGCAGCATTGCAAGATGGACCCCAGAACAATTTGCTCACACGTCATCAAAGGAACTTGATTTCTCCTCTCCTGAGAGGTGAGTGAATTTTTGATGGGAAGAAATAGAGTTGAAAGTCTGCTAACTAGTTTGTCAACTCTCTTTACTTTATTAGAGGAAGAAAATAGAGACAGGGAAATAGCTTTGTTCTGTCACAACTGCTGGGAACTCCGGGATCCTATGAAAGCAAATTTTTTTTTCATAAGATGGAAACTTGAACTTTTACTGCTATCTGAAGGGTAGCTTCAGTGGAAAGGATGCGGTTCTCTTTTCCTTAGAGGCCTTTAACGTTTAACGTTTATTCTTGAAATCAATCATCAGCTATCTGAAATCTTTCCCTTTCCAAACGTAGGAACCAGGATATTTTATGAAGAGCAACTGGCCCATCCAGATGCTTCACCTCGTCAACCATAGACATGCATATGGATGACAGAGCTAGAGCATATTCCATTCTCTCAAAGGAAGAAAACAGGAGTAAATCTTCATGACCTTAGATTACGTAAATGATTCCTTACATAAGAGACAAAAAGCAGAAGCAACAAAAAAAAAAAAGTAAATTGGATTATAAGATTAAAAACTTTCATGCCACAATTAAGAAAATAAAAAGACAACCTATAGATATGACGAGACATATCCAGAATATATAAAGAATTCATATATATATATATATATATATATATATATATAAAATTCCTATAATTCAATAATAAAAAGCAAATAACCCAAGTAAGCATGGACCAAAAGGGGCGCCTGGGTGGCTCAGTGGGTTAAGCCTCTGCCTCCAGCTGTGGTCATGATCCCAGGGTCCTGGGATCAAGCCCCAGCTGGGCTCCCTGCTCAGTAGGGAGCCTGCTTCTCCCTTTCCTCCCCACCGCCCTGTGCTCATGCTTGCTTACTCTCGCTCTGTCTCCCTTAAATAAATAAAATCTTGGGCACCTGGGTGGCTCAGTGGGTTAAGCCGCTGCCTTCAGCTCAGGTCATGATCTCAGGGTCCTGGGATCGAGTCCCACATCAGGCTCTCTGCTCAGCAGGGAGCCTGCTTTCTCCTCTCTCTCTCTGCCTGCCTCTCTGCCTACTTGTGATCTCTCTCTGTCAAATAAATAAATAAAATCTTTAAAATAAATAAATAAATAAATAAAATCTTTAAAAAAAAAAGACAAATGATCTGAATAGACATCCAAAGAATATCTGAAAACATCCAAAGAAGATACACAAATTATCAGTAAGCACATGAAAAGATATTTAACATCATTAACCAGGGTGCCTGGGTGGCTCAGTTGGTTAAGCAACTGCTTTCAGCTCAGGTCATGATCCTGGAGTCCCAGGATCAAGTCCCACATCGGGCTCCCAGCTCCACGGGGAGTCTGCTTCTCTCTCTGACCTTCTCCTCGCTCATACTCTCCCTTACTGTCTCTCTCTCAAGTAAATAAATAAAATATTTTTTAAAAAATCATTAACCATCAGGAGAATGTAAATGAAAGCCATAATGGGATACCACTTCACACCCACTACAATAACTAATCAAAAAGACAAATATCACAAGTGTTGGGAGAATGTGGAGAAACCAGAACCCTCATACATGGTGGGATTTTTTAAATTTATTTGTTTACTTATGTATGTATTTATTTATTTATTTATTTTTAATGATTTTATTTCTTTTTTTGACAGAGAGAGAGACAGTGAGAGAGGGAACACAAGCAGAGGGAGTGGGAGAGGAAGAAACAGGCTTCCTGCTGAGCAGGGACCCCGAAGTGGGGCTCAATCCCAGGACCCTGGGATCATGACCTGAGCCAAGGGCAGGCACCCAATGACTGAACCATCCAGGGATGGGATTTTAAAATGGTGCAGCTGCTTTGTAAAACAGTCTGGCACTTCCTTTTAAAAGGCTAAACATAGAGAAATCATTTGATCCAATAATTCTGCTTCTAGGTATATACCCAAGAACAGTAAAATAATATGGCTGCACAAAACCTGTACATGAGTGTTTGTTAGTAGCATTGTTCCTTATGACTTAAAAATGGAAACAACCAGGGGCACCTGGGTGGCTCAGTAGGTTAAGCCTCTGCCTTCAGCTCAGGTCATGATCTCAGGGTCTTGGGATCGAGTCCCGCATTAGGCTCTCTGCTCAGCGGGGAGCCTGCTTCCTCCTCTCTCTCTGCCTGCCTCTCTGCCTACTTGTGGTCTCTGTCAAATAGATAAATAAAATCTTTTTTTAAAAAAAATGGAAACAACCAAAATGTGCATCATCTGATGTATAGAAAAATAACGTGTTATCTCTACATAATGGAGAATTACTCAACCACAAAAAGGAATGAATTACTGATATATACTATAGCACGGGTGAAGTTTAAAAACATGCCAAATGGAAGAAGTCAGTCACAAAAGACTCTATACGGTTATTATTCCATTTATATGAATTATTCAGATTGGGCCAATCTACAGAATCAGAAAGTAGATTAGCAGTAGCCTAGAGCTAGGAGGTTTGGGTTGAGGGTTTGAGGGAGTGGAGGAAATGTGGAGTGATTGCTGATAGGTATAGAGTTTCTTTTTTGGGTGATGAAAATACGTGGTGATGGTTATACAACTCTGAATATACTAAAAACCATTGAGTTGTACACTTTCACTGGGTGAATTGTATGTGAATTATATATTGATGAAGCTAATATTTAAAGAGAAGACAATTATTGCTGGAGTCAAGTTCATGAATACCTTGCGAAGAAATTTGAAAATTTTTTTATAGATTTAACAAAACAAAACACCGCAGCTATGTCAAATTCAGTGCCCGCCCATGCTATGGCTGGCACTGGCCCAAAAGGCTGCCACAGAAACACTGTGATCCATGGGCCTTGATCCCAACCTTGCTGGGCCTCAGGGATAAATTTGGTCACAGACACCTTGTGCCACCCCTCCCCGCCCGCAAAAAAAGAGCGACCAAAGCTAGAAAGGAGCAACGGTGATTAAATAGGGAATAGATTAGTACACAAATGCTTAAACAGTGCTTGGCTCATTAATAAGGACTCCATAAAAAATCAACAAGAAAACAGTGGCTTTGAATGACATATTGAACCAGATGGATTTAACAGATATATTAAGGACATTCCATCCTAAAACAGTAGAATACACATTCATTTCAAGTGCACATGGAACGTTCTCTAGAATAGATCACATATCAAGCCACAAAACAAGTGTCAACAAATTTAAAAAGATTGAAGTCATGTACATCTTTTCTGACCACAACACTATGAAACTAGAAATCAACCATATGAAAAAAAACTATAAACATCACAAACACATGGAGGTTAAATAACATGCTACTAAACAATGAATGGATCAACCAAGAAATCAAAGAAGAAATCAAAATATATACAGAGAGAAATGAAATTGAAACACAATGGTCCAGAATCTTTGGGATGCAGCAAAAGCTGTTCCAGGAGGCAAGTTTAGAGCAATACAGACCTACCACAAAAAGCAAGAGAAATCTCAAATAAACAACCTAACCTTACACCTTTGGAGCTCAAAAAAGAACAAACAAAACCCAAAACCAGCAAAAGGAAATTAATAAAGATTAGAGCAGAGGCAAATGATAGAAAAACTAAAAAAAAGAATAGAACAGATTAATGAAACCAGGAACTGTTTCTTCAAAAAAAAAAAATCAACAAAACTGATAAACCTCTAGCCAGATTCATCCAGAAAAAAAGAGAGAGAGAAAGGACTCAAACAATATCACAAATGAAAGAGGAGAAATGATATTCGATAACACAGAAATACAAATAATTGCAAGAAAATACTAAGAAAAATTATATGCCAACACATTGGACAACCTCGAAGAAAATGGATGAATTCCTAGAAACATATAACCTACCAAACTGACACAGAAAGAAATAGAAAATTTGAACAGACTGCTTATGAAATTGAATCTGATCAAAAAACTCCCAATAGGCGAGGAGTCAAGATGGCGGAGAAGTAGCAAGCTGAGACTGCTTCAGCTAGCCGGAGA
>NC_081557.1:49865762-49914521 GCF_022355385.1 Mustela nigripes | reverse complement strand
GGGGAGGGTATGTGATTTGGTGAATGCTGTGAAGTGTGTAAACCTGGTGATTCACAGACCTGTACCCCTGGGGATAAAAATATATGTTTATCAAAAATAAAAAATTAAAAAAAAAAAAACTCCCAATAAACAAAAGCCAAGGACCAGACAGCTTTCAGGTGAATTCTACCAAACATTTAAAGGAGTAAGGGGCAACTGAGTGTCTCAGTCGGTTATGCATATGAGACTTGATTTTGGCTCAAGTCATGTTCTCACATTTGTGGGATAAAGTCCTATGTTGGGTGCTGCACTTAGCTTATAGTCTGCTTAGGACTTTCTCTCTCCCTCTCCATTTGCCCCTCTCCTTGCCCATGTTTTCCCCCTCCCTAAAGTAGCAGAAAGAAATTAAGAAAAACAAAAAGACAATCACATTTACAATTGTACCAAAAATAGTAAAGTAGTTAGGAATAAATCTAACCAAAGAGTTCGAAGGACCTATACTCTGAAAACTATAAAATACTGATGGAAGAAATAGAAAGTGACACAAAGAAATGGGAAGACAAGGTCTCCTGGTTGGCTCAGTTGGTTAAGTGTCCAAAACTTAATCTTAGCTCAGGTCTTGAGCTCAGGGTTGTGAGTTCAAGCCTCACATTGGGCTCCACGCTGGGTGTGGAGCCTACTTTAAAAGGTGAAAAGAAAAATGGAAAGACAATGCATGCTCATAGATTGGAAAAACAAATACTGTTAAAATGTTTATGCTACCCATGGCAATCTACACATTTAAAGCAATCCCTATCAAAACATCAATAGCATTTTTCACAGAACTAGAACAAACAATCCTAAAATTTGTTTGGAACCAGAAGAGACCCAAATAGCCAAAACAGTCTTGAAAAAGAAAAGCAAAGCTAGAGGCATCACAAATCTGAACCCTCAGTTTGTATTACAAAGCTCTAGTGGTCAATACAGTGTGGACTGGCACAAAAATAGACACACAGGTTAGTGGAATAGAATAGAAAATGCAGATATAAGCTCACATTTATATGGTCAATTTTCAATAAAGGAGGCAAGAATATGCAATGGGAAAAAAGCAGTCTTTTCAACAAATGATGTTGGGAAAACTGGACAGTAACATGCAAAAGAGTGAAACTGGACCACTTTCTAACACCATACACAAAAATAAGCTTAAAATGAATTAAGGACCTAATTATGAGACCTGAAACCATAAAAATCCTTGAAGAGAACATAAGCAGTAATTTCTCTGACATTAGCTATAGCAATATCTTCGTATAAGTGTCCACCTAAGCAACGGAAACAAAAGCAAAAATTGTTGGGACCACATCAAAATAAAAAGTTTCTGCGCAGCAAAGGAAACAACCACAAAATTAAAAGACAGCCTACTGAATGGGAGAAGACATTTGCAAATGATGTATCCAATAAGGGGCTACTATCTAGAATACATAAAGAACTTATACAACTCAACACCCAAAAAACAAATACTCTGATTAAAAAATGGGCAGAAGACAGAAACAGACATTTTTCCACAGAAGACCTACAAATGGCCAACAGTGACATGAAAAGATGCTTAGCATCACTCAACATCAGGGAAATGCAAATCAAAACCATAATGAGGTATTACCTCTCACCTTCAGAATGGCTAAATCAACAGTACTAGAAACATATTGGTGGGCGCCTGGGTGGCTCAGGGGGTTAAGCCTCTGCCTTCAGCTCAGGTCATGATCCCAGGGTCCTGGGATCGAGCCCCACATCAGGCTCTCTGCTCAGCAGGGAGCCTGCTTCCCCCTCTCTCTGCCTGCTGCTCTGCCTACTTATGATCTCTGTCTGTCAAATAAATAAATAAAATCTTTAAAAAAAAAAAAAAGAAAGAAAGAAACATATTGGCAAGGTTGTAGGAAAAAAGAACCCTTGTGCACTGTTGGTGGGAATGCAAACTGGTGCAGCCACTGGTGAAAACAATATGGAGTCTCCTCAAAAGTTAAAAATAGGGGGACACCTGGGTGGCTCAGTCGGTTAAGCGGCTGCCTTCAGCTCAGGTCATGATCCCAGAGTCCTGGGATCAAGTCCCACATCAGACTCCTCGCTCAGTGGGAAGCCTGCTTCTCTCTCTGCCTCTGCCTGCCACTCAGCCTGCTTGTGCTCTCTCTCTCTCTGACAAATAAATAAATAAAATCTTTTAAGAAAAAAAAAAAAAATAGGGGCACCTGGGTGGCTCAGTTCATTGAGTCTGCCTTCAGCTCAGGTCATTGTCTCAGGGTCCTGGGATTGAGCCCCATATCAGGCTCAGCTTCTTCGTCTCCCTCTGCCTATTGCTCCCCCACTTGTTTGTCCTCTCTCTCTCTTTGTCAAGTAAATAGATAAAATCTTTTTTTTAAAAAGTTAAAAATAGAACTGCCCTATGATTGAGGAATCACACTACTGGATATTTACCCAAAGAATACAAAAACACGAATTCAAAGGGCAAAAGCCTCATGTTTATTTTTTATAATAGCATTATTTGCAATAGACAGACTATGGAAGCAACCCAAGTGTCCATTCACAGATGAATGGATAAAGATGGGGGGTGTGCACGCATGCACACACATACACAATGGAATACTATTCAAACATTAAAAAGAATGAAATCTTGCCAGTTGGAACAACATGGATGGATCCAGAGTGTATAATGCCGAGCAAAATAAGTTAGAGATGGGGTGCGTGAGGGGCTCAGTGGATTAAGCCTCTGTGTTCAGCTCAGGTCATGATCTCAGGGTTCTGGGATCGAGCCCCACATCAGTCAGGCTCTCTGCTCAGCAAGGAGCCTGCTTCCTCCTCTCTCTCTGCCTGCCTCTCTGCCTCCTTGTGATCTCTCTTTCTCAAATAAATAAAATCTTTTTAAAAAAAAATAAGTCAGAGATGAATAGCATATTTCACTCCTGTGTGGACTGTAAGAAACAAAGCAAACAAAAGGGGAAAAGAGACAAACCAAGAAGCTGACTCTTAATTGTAAAGAACGTATTGTTACCAGAGGGGAGATGGGTAGGGGGATGGGTGAAACCCTGAAGGGGACTAAGAATAGACTTATCCTGATGAGCACTGAATAATGTACAGAATTGTTAAATCACTCTATTCTACACCTGAAACTAATACAACACTGTATGTTAACTACACTAGAATTAAAGAAGAGAGAGAAAAATAAAGGGGTAAGACTGAAGGCAAGATTATTTGGAAGATAGTTGTAATCCAAGCCAGAATCATGGGAATGGGAATGGATTTGCAGTGCCATTTTATTTGTTACTTGTTGATTGTCACATTAGGAGTTTTCTTATTTCTTACTCTGGCCCCATTTATTCCTGACAGAAGCAGTACCACAAGAAGTCAGGCATCACGCCATGAAGAGCATGTGCAGAATATCCGCCGATTTCATGAATCCCTGCAGCAGGGAGAGGTGGTTTTGCCACGTGATGACAAACTGACCACATTGCCTTTGTCCTCCCATACTTCCATTCTGACTTCTCTCAGGTAAGGCCCGGTGCTGAGGAAAGACACAGGAAACCATAGTGAAGCACAAGGTAACTGGCAGTGGCAGCTGGCAGGACTGCTTTTCTGTCCGCTGCCACGGCCCTGAGAGCTTAGGAGGGACTTTTGTCTAGGTTAATGCTGAATTGGACCCTGGAACCTCTCAGGATTCCGCATAGATCAACCTTTCTCAAGCGTGGGGCCTTCTGTTCCTTCACGGGCTCTATTACTGGTCCACCTAGTAACACAGGAACTTGAGGTTATTCACCAGACGTAATAACCACTCTATATAGTTTCGTATCTACTTTAAAGTTACAGAGCCTCTTTCTGCCCACTGTCTTCTCACAACCACTGAATTCTTCCAGACCAGAATCTGTCCTGTTAATGTTTCCCTATCCCTTTCTTAATTTAGTCAGCATCTGAGCCAGAGAAGAAAGGGCCATTATAGATCATCTGAGTCAGCCCCTGGGTTATATAGTAAGAAGTGTGGTGCTGTGAGGTCTTGGCTTCAGAGTCCAGTAGTCTTGGCTTCCGATCCTGGCTCTGCCATTCCCAGAGGGGGAGATAGCCTGTTACCGGATAATTATAATGATGTGAGGTAAGAGCTGCAGGTTTTCTGGCCAAGGGTAGATGGAGGAATAAGTAACATTCTAAGTTGGTAATGGAAGATTTAAAGAAGTCACACTTGAACTGGTCTTTGAAGGAGCAGGTCAATGAATTTGAAAGACATTCTATGCAGAAAACATGCTAAGACCCAGAGGGATGAAACAGCAAGTCAAGTTTGGAGGAATACCAGCAGTACAGTTAGGATACAGCTGAGCATAGGATGTAAAAAGCAACAGGCCTAGTCAGTTGAGCGTCCAACTCTTGGTTTCAACTCAGGTCATGACCTCTTGGGTTGTGGGATCAAGCCCCACTTTGGGCTCCATGCATTGTTGGGAGACTGCTAGAGATTCTTTCCCACTGCCCCTCACCCCACTCACATACGCTATCTCTCTCGCTCTCTCTCTCTCAAATCAATCAGTCTTTAAAAAAAAAAAAAGATGTAAAAAGCAGGACAAGTTCTGTGGGGCCATCTTGAAGGGCCTTAAATGTTAGCTAGGAGTTTGGACTTCAAGAATGAATGATTCTCAAGTGGAAAGTGATGGGGAGGGGAGGAAGAGAATGTGTAAAGTTGAGGGGGAAATATTTGACATTTTGTATTCGGAAAACTAACTAACCTATTATTTGGTTTCCTAAAGCAAACTCAGAAAAGAAGTGGCAAAATGTTTTTGATTAGTGGAACATGTGTTAAAAGAATTGAACACTCACACTATAGACTATGGGAAACTGTTCAGATTTTTATATCGCAAGAAAGTGGTATGCTCAGATTCTCATTTTAGATTCTCAGCCAGAGACTGTAGGCTATTTAAGTAAAACCATTAAGAGTGTGGCTACATTTTATTGGGTCATTCACTGAGAAAAGAGAGAATGAAACTCTCCTGCACCCTAGAGCAGTTTCTCTCCGTGTCACCACCTTGCTTTGCTGCAAGGGCTTGTCTTGTGCATTGTAGGATATTTAGCAGCAGCCTTGGCCTCTCTCCACAAGATACCAATAGCACCCCTCCCCTGGCTGTAACAACCAAAAATGTCTCCACACGTTGCCAAAAGACTTCTTGGGGCCAAATTGCCAGGCTATAAACCATTGCCCTAGAGGAGTGGTTCTCAAAATTGGGTGCTTTTCAGAATCACATTAAGAGTTTGTTAAAACAGCGATTGCTGGACCCACCTATGCAGTTCCTGATTCAGTAGGTCCAGGATAGTGCCTGAGAATTAGCATTTCTAATAAGCTCTCAGATGATAGTGATGCTGCTAGACCTAGAACCACATTTTGAAAACTGCTAGTAGATGAATTCCCTACCCAGTGGAGATGAAACAAGATACCAATTTCACGTGACTTCCTTGGGTTCACAGAGCCCTAAAACTGCTTCATTTGAGTCGCAGCAATACTATGAGGCCTGCAGAGCAAATATTAATAAACCTTTTTACAGATGAGAAAATTGCAGCTTAGTGTTAATAGTTTCTATACCCAGAATCTCTGACAAGGCCAGCTGGGTTTGCACATTTTCTCAAGTTCCGCCAGGTTCACAGTTGTTTGCATGTTCCTGCTACAGGTAGCATGTGGTGTACACCCAGATGTAGACACTTAAGTGTCTACACCTAAGTAAGTCCACCATATTTTGAGAGTTGTGGTCTCTAGTGACAGATTAAGGATCAGCATTGTGCTCCCTCATTTAATTTGAATTTGACTGTAGGACATGCAAACTGTAGTTCCTAACAAAGGATAGAGAGACCTTCAGTTTACCTCACAGGTACTTAGCTTCTGTGTTTTGCCAGTGCACCAGGCACAGTGAGTGAACCAGAGAAAGAGAGAAGTTTGAAATACTGTCTTCTATCACCAAGTGCTCACGGCCTAGTTTGGGAAACTGATACGTAATGAGAAAACTAAAGGGAAATCTAAGACAAAAGGTTGATGGAGATGCCAAGAGTGAAGGAGTTCAGAGGAGAGGTGGCCCAAGGATTTGGGTTGATGGACTTTTGGAAAGGAGAAATATGAGCACTTTAAAAGTTAAATAGCATAGGGACACAGCAAGGGGAATAGATTGAACTCAGGTTCCAGGATTCAGAGGTATGAGGCCGAAATGAACCCAGCTGGGACAGAACCCATCTATCATCATGGAGAAAGCCCTACGCTGAGTACAGCAGATGTAAAGGGAGCAGCACACAGCTCATAGTACATCAGGGGAAATAGATATGATTGGAGAGTACAGAATTGTGGAGCACAAAAGGGGACCTCTTAACCCAATTTAGAGGTTCAGGGAAGACTTGCTAGGAGAGGTCACTTACTTGAAGGATTGGGTATGGTTATTGAGTAGCAAAGGCCAGTGTTAGTCCAGAGTAAGGCCTTCCTCTGTCGGAGTAAGAGGATGTGAAGACTAGGCATGAATGGTAGTCAAGAATGGTTCCTTCCCTACAGGAGGTGGGGGTTTTACTGGACATCAGAAGAGGAATCTCATTAGCCAGACAGAAGGAAGGAAAGTTGTCCTGAGCAGCAGGATCATAGTCTGGTAAAGGATGAGTTGATGAATTGGAGAGGGAGGGCAGGGTCAGTCCTAGTGTTAATAGACCAAGTGAAGTACTAGAAGTACTAAGCTCCTGGGAAGCAGTGGACTGTCATGGAAATGCAAAGATGCTTGTAATCCCAGTGAATGACCCTTTGGTCTTCTCCCTTTTTTTACAGGAGGAATCTGAATGAGCTAGATCAGATCCAGCAGTACTTCAGTCAGAAGCTCTCCAAGCCTTTACTGCCCCTCAGTCCTCAGAGTTATAGCATCTTGCAATGTCAGGAGAGCCACAGGGATCATCGTGGACCTGGAGACAGCAGCCTAGACCCAGAGAGCCAGAGCATCCTGGAGAAATCCAATAACCTGGTGTTGCAAGTCAGCTCCTTAATCACGGGTATGGCTCAGGGCCCCTCTTGTTGAGCAGTTATACTCCCTGGGTGCCTAGTCAAAAAGCATTTGAATGTCTGCCCTCAGACAAATCCCCATGACAAACCGAGACCAACAGCTTTCCCTATCTGACTTACTTACTGTCTTCCTTCTGGAAGGAGAGATGTAGAAGCATGGCACAGAAATATGTGAAGTGGAAAGAGCATCACACTGAGAGGCAGGAGACTCGAGTCAGGTCTTTGGTGGCTTGCTGGCACAGGCTTACTATTTGACACTGTTTACCCTGACCCCTTTCCTTTCTTGAGGTTTCCCCAGCCAAAAAAAAAAAAAAAGACTAGCATGGATTAGGTGAGTTCTTCAGTAGCAGTTCTTAAGCTTGTGCAACCCTGTTTTCAGGGAAAAACCAACTACAGATTTTTTTTTTTTTAATTTTTTATTTTTTATAAACATATATTTTTATCCCCAGGGGTACAGGTCTGTGAATCACCAGGTTTACACACTTCACAGCACTCACCAAATCACATACCCTCCCCAATGTCCATAATCCCACCCCCTTCTCCCAAACCCCCTCCCCCCGGCAACCCTCAGTTTGTTAGATACAAATGTAGTGATCCAAAGGGACACATGCACCCGAATGTTTATAGCAGCAATGTCCACAATAGCCAACTACAGATTTATTTAAAATTGTAATTCTCAGAAAGCAGAAGTCTGCATATTTAGCAGGTACCTCGTATGACTAGATGTTGGTGGTCCGTAGTCGACCCATCGAAAAACCCCGTAAAGCGGTGCTCCTCACCTTGGCTGCATATTGGGGTTCTTGAGGGAACTTTTCAAATTCAGGTGCCCAGGCTGCACCATAGGTTAGTTGCAATAGATCTCTGAAGATGGGACCCAGGCATCAGTGTTCATAACTCCCACGTAATTCCACTGTGCAGCCCAGAGCCTGTTGCAGAACAAGTATTTCTCAAACTTGCCTGAACATATAAAAAATCACTGGGTCTTACTCCTTTCTCTTGAGTCAGAATGCAGGGTTAAGACCTGGGAACTTATATATCAGTTTAGGGAGTTGTGAGAAAACAATTAGATCAGTATCTTTAGCCATCACTTGGGTGTCATTTTTGTTTAAGGAAGAGATGCTTATTGTACACAGGGATGAATAAGTTCAGTTTTCTTTGTTTAAAGGGGAGAGCAGCCACCATGATTGATAATAGATACAAACCTCTTTCCTGTCCTCTTGCCCAGAGAGCTGACCTGTTGGTAGCCAGGGCCCCAGAGGTACATGCTGTATTTGGTTTCTACTTGCTTGGAAATATTCAGTCGTCTATTTACTGAGCAGCAACTATGCCAGGCACTATGTGTTACAAGTTCTAGGAGGATAAAATGGTGGACAAGACAGGAATTGTCTTTGCTTTCATCAGGAGTACATTCTATAGTCAACTGAAGAAACTGCCTCCTAGAAAGAAAGCATAAAAGCAAAACAGAGGGAGGTTTGTTTGGAGTAAAGGTGAAAGCAGATTGGGAACCCCTTAAATGGGTATATTAGGAGAGTGAATGAGAGAGATGATTGGATCAAAGAAAACAGTTTAAATGAATAAACTCCTCCAGCCTCCATCATGTCTCAGTACACTTTTGAAGACGTCATTAGACAAGTAGATACAAGTGAAGCTTGAGAGTGAGTTAACTGAGTAGAGATCTCATTTATGGCACATCTATGTGCCAGGTCCTTTGCTGGACTCTAAAAATGCAACATGAATCAGACACATGGTCTCTGCCTTTGAGAAGCTCACAATCTGATGAGGGAAATATACACAATAGCATCTTAAGTGCTTCTTTATAGAACAACACTGTCTAGCCATCCCACAGGTGATACACCTAGGAAGGCTTCCTGGAGGAAGTGCCTTGGAGGATGGGCTGGTTTGTAAAAAGCAGAAAAACTGCTCCAAGACAGAAAGGATAGTTTAGGCAAGGGGATCAGGATTAACTAACCTGCTTCCTGGTTCCTCTTCCTGTTTGTAGGTAGGGATGTTCCGTTTTCATACATCTATACCCCTTTGAGACATGACAATTGTTAATGTATTAAATTCAGCCAACACCTCAGGTAGGCTGAAGATTTCCATTTGGTGCTGTGAGGGAGTTATGACCCCATACTCAAGGAGTCAAATTTGCCTTTTCTTCTTAGATAACCATGCAAACAAACCATTTACTAAGCCTATTGATTTATTCCCTCCCATTTAATTGCAAAACCATTTGAAATGACTGGTAGCTTCTATTTATTGCTTATACATGTGCCATACCACTTATGCCCATTTATTGCATGTATTCTTTACCATAACTCTGTGCAAAGGGTGATGTTAATCACATTTTTCGAAAAATTTTTATTTATTTTTATTCAGTTAGCCAGCATATATAGTATATCTTTAGTTTTTGGTGTTATGTTCAACAATTCATTAGTTGCGTATAACACCCAGCGCTCATCACCACACATGCCCTCCTAAATACCCAACACCTGGCTACCCCATCCCCCACTCCCCTGTTAATCACATTTTAAAGATAAACAGGGTCAGAAAGGATAGTTTGCTCATGACCAAAAAGTTGCTAAGTGACAGTCGAGATTTAAATCCAAGACTGACTGGCCCCCAAAGCCTCTGCTCTTTCCACACACCATGCTGCCTCTGTTTTCTCTGTAAACCTCCCCTGCCTTACCATTTGGGTAACAGATGACTTGGTTTTATT
The DNA here is from genome assembly GCF_022355385.1 of Mustela nigripes. NCBI lineage: Eukaryota > Metazoa > Chordata > Mammalia > Carnivora > Mustelidae > Mustela > Mustela nigripes. The sequence continues at coordinate 49,904,805 of NC_081557.1, read as the reverse complement.
TTCCAAGTAAAATATATAGTTCTAATAACTGTCATCAAATCTCATTTTGATTTTTAATATAGGTAATTACTGAAGTAAATGGAAGCATGAACATGCCCGCCAGGACTCCTAGCTCCCAAGAATTCCTGAGCAGATAGTCTCTGAAAGCCTTTCCACAGATGTAACCACAACTATAAACAGATTAGATTTTGGTCCTCTGATGTTAGAATAAAGTGCTAGAAATTGTATACTGCCTTGAATATAGTTTCACTGACTCGGGTGGATTAATGTAAGATTTGTTCAAAGTCTGATTGCAAGAATACATCTGAAGCTAGAGCCTAGCATGGGAAAATTGAGTGGTCTGTGGCCCTACCTTGTAGTAAGATATCTGTTGCTGTTCAGATCTGCAGACTATCACCAAGAATACTCAAGCATCTTTGAGTTCTCACCGAGCCAGGAGTAGAAGCGGAGAGGTTCCCACCCTACCAGATGGTCAGGAGACAGTGGTCATGGAGGAGCGAAGCACAACTCCAGAACTGCCATTGGCAAGAGCTCCGGATGGGGGCAGAAGCCCCTTAACTCGCCCTACTCTTGAAGAGACTTCAAGTGGAAGAGGAATTCTCCATGAGTCCCTGGGGCACACAGTACCCATTACAAGGATGCAGAGCAGTGAAGAAACTGAGGCAGGCCAAGCCTACAGTGATGAGGAATATGAAGAAGACATCATTGAGCCCAGGACCCTCAATGATATCACCACCGTGACAGACAAAACTAGCCCTTGGTCCAGTTTCATGTCAGACACAAGTGAGGTTAATGAGGTGCATAGGGAAGGCCCTTCTTGTTCTTCTTCAAAGCATTTCCCCAGAGATGAGCTCAAGGGCAAAAGTAGCCCTCTGTCCAGTCCAGGAAGGGTGGTTCAGCCCCACCTGCTTGGGCAGGGTTCTTCTAGCCAAAGTCTTACTGCTTGTGAGGGTGAGTCTTCTCACTCTAGGGATGGAGAGTCTGCTTCAGCAGTCCCTCATCTCGTCTCACAAGTGACTGTCTCAGAAGCCCAGCAGAGCAATACTTCTGTTGGACTGAGCTCGCCAAGAGCAAATCAGGACCAGGAGGGCAGGCTAGAGGCGCAGACTGAGAATGAAGCTGCCTCCAGTGAACTAAGTGACTCTGCTGATAGCTTCAAGAAATTCCCTCTCCACCTAGCCTCCCGGAGCAGGAAGGAAAGCCATCGGGGGCTACCTATCAACTGCTCTGAGATCAGGCAGAACCAGGCAACGTCTGGAACAGAGGTGTCCACAAGGCAGAGCCTCCTGTATCCTTTGGTATTTCCCTCAAGTAGCCCCTTAAGTCATTTGTAGGCATTTTGGACACTGGCACTTGGATAGCCTAGCGTGTGTGTGAGCAGGAGCGGTGGCCTTCCTCATGTAATGCACTGGGAGGTACAGGAAGCCTCTTCCTTCAGAATACTCACCAAGGCTTTAAGGTGCTTTGGTGCTATATTAATATCCACCCTTGAAGCATGATGCTTTGAATTGGGTGTAAGTGTTGGTAGCACATTCATTAGCCTAGCCCAGCCTGATTTACTGGATCAGTCTATTGGGTATTTTGCATTTGAAGGTAGTGTTCTGGATGTAAGGAATGAGACCATTAATCTCAGGTGAAATCAAAGTGGAGGGTGAGAGGGGAAAGGAGAGTACCAGCACTGATTAAGTATTTACTATGTGCCAGGCACTTTACATAACTTTTTCATTCACTCTTCATAAGTCTAGAAGGTCAGTATCATCATTTCTATTTTGCATGTAGGGAAACTGAGGCTCAAATTTATAGTAACTTGCCTAATTAATTTTTTTTTATAAGAAATGCAAGTGATATGGAAAAGGAGAGAGGAAGAGGGCACGGTTGAAATGTACTTGCCCAACTCTCCCTCCCCCTCCAGAATGGCAGTGTTGAGTGGGGGAAGGGATATCTAACGTTCCCCATTCCTGCTTTGAAACACAGATGAGCATGTTATGGGAAAAAGAAATCACTTAGGACCATTGGCAGCCCTCACGTTTGTTGCCTAACCCACCTATCAAATCAGTGCCGCCAGCATCCCATAGTAAGCAGGGGTTACTGTGCAGGTGCTGGTGAAGGAGGCTGTTTTACTGAAGAGATCTTTCTCTCCCAGAAGCCAGGGGGCCTGTTTTTTACCCTTCTAGACCCTGTGAAGTCAGACCTATAATTTAACCTTTCTGAGCCTCAGTTTCTTTCCCTACACAATGGAGACATCAGACTGTACACTCCCCAGGTAGGTCAGGGACCTTGTCTTTTTCTGTATTCCCTGTACCAGACACAGCACAGAGGAGGGATCAGTAAATATAGACTGAATTGAACTGAATTTCACAGGATTCTTGAGAAAATCAAGTCAGATTGATTCTTGAGGAAATTAAATGAGTACCCACTACATAAATGTGATTCATGTTGCAGAGCAGAGAGAAACTAAAGGGTAGGCAGGCAATGGGGACTCAGAAAAGACTGAAACCATGAAATGGCTGGAGTCTGACACTGAAAGGAGACTACCTCCAATGGAGTTCCTTCCTGGCTTCTGAGGCTGCTGCCTTTACAGCCAGCTTACTTGTGCTCAGAACGCATATGGTCTGTGCTGGAGCAGTCACTTGTGCCCAGGTACTAAGGATACTGCTCTAATTTGGACCTTCCCAAGTAGTAATTCATCAAAAATGGGTGTTGCCAGGCTGTGTGCTGCTACTGAAAACAGATTTGAAATAGACCTTACTCCAGAAGTTCCCCTTATGAGGTAGGGACAGGCAGTGATACAGTTTCTTATTCTAAGTGCTGTGATGAAACATGGAGAGAATGCTAGGGAACAAGAGGAAGAAGCTCTTGTAATACTGTTTGGAGGCATTCCAGTAAGAGAAACAGTAGAGCTGGACCTTAAAGATGAATAGGCATTCTGTAGGCAGAGGAGAGAGAAAGATCTAGTCACAGTGAACTGCGTGTCCAGAGGTATAGCCAGTTGAAAGAGCCTGGCCTGTGGGCAGCGGTTCACTCTGGGTAGAGCCCAGAGGTATGTGAAATGGTGAGAGGTGAGGCAGGGCTACCTCTGAGAACCTTTTATGCCCGGCTAAGGTGGTTGGACTCTATCCTGTAACCAAGTTCAACTTCAGTGTCCTTATCTTTAAAACAGAGATAATAATAGTACTTCTCTTGTGGGATTATTGTGAAAAGTCAATTAACAGTGTAAACTACCTAGCAAATGCCTGGTACATAGTGTTCGGTAAATATTAACTGGTAAGCAAGCAGGAGTGTGATTGGTCAGGTTTACGTATTAGAAAATTAGAGGGTGGATGATGGGTTAGATGAAGGGAAGGCCAGAAACAAGGAGACAAGGTGGGAAACTTGAAATAGTAATAAAAGATAAAGTGTGACCTAAAGCATAGTCTGCTTTATGGTGAAGAGGAGGGGCACAGATTGGAGAATTAGATAGGGGCAGGGAAGAGGAAGAAGGAAATAGAAAGGATGGCTTCGAGAGTTCTGTCACAAGTTGCTAGGTAAGCGAGGTGATTGACTGGATAGGGAACAGCACAAAAAAATAGTTTGTGGGGGAGGGGCACGTTTCCACTTCGGACATGTGTGCCTGTAAGACATCCTGGAGGACACCAGCTATAAAGGTAGGTGCCTCTGAAAACAGATGAGGGCAGCAGGGAGAGCGTGGAAACGGAGAAGTACACACACAAGATGGGGCCCTGAGGAGCCCCCAGCTGTAAGCACAGAATAAGACACACCACAGAGGAGGTGGAGAAGAGCTGGTTGGAGATGGAAAAGCAGGACAGAGGCTGTGAGGGAGCAGAGTTTCAGGGAGAAGTAGTGGTCAGTGCTCTGACACTTCAGGCAGGTCCTGTAGAATGTGGACTGATGGTGGCATTAGCGTTGAGGAGGATGGTGCAGAGGTGGGAACAGAAGGCAGACTTCAATGGCAGGGAACCTGAGGGGTAAAGACAGAATAGGCACCTTTTTCCCATGAACCAGGAAAATAAGAATAGCTGATGTTTAGTGAACACTTGCATCTATAAAGTCATGTAATCCTCAAAAGATACCATTGCTATAACCAGGTGAAAAAATAGGTGCAAAAAATGAATTTTCCCGAAGTCACTGTCTAAAAAGTGGCTGAGATGGGGAGCTTTGGAGCTTCAGACACATCCGTGACCCCTAACAAAGCTTTTCTTTCCCCACAGCATCAACTAACTGGAAGAGTCCCCAGTAGTCAGAGCAGCCAGATCCTGCTTCACTTGGGCCTCTAAAAAAAGGCTTGGGTAAAAAGGCTCCTCTCCTTCAGGGTCTCCACCTCCACCTCTTTATAGAAAAATCAGGGATTTGAGCCAAAGCAGGAAAGGATGCATTTCATTCATTCAGTAGACACTTACTGAGCACTTACTATATCCCAGGTACTATGCTAGGTGACAGGAATATGACTGTGAAAAAGAGATCAATTATCTCTACCCTCTTGGAGTTCAAAGTCTAGCATGGAAGAACCATGATAAACCAATTCGAACCAGAACCATATTTGGCTTATTGAACAGAAACAAAAAAATTAGAACACCAAAATAGCCCCCTCCCAAATGGAATCATTGCTTTGAGTGAACAGATGTTATTGGAACACGGGTGTTCTTGCACAGTACTGGATTAAGTCAGAGGATATGGAGAAGTACAAGATGTGGTACTTGCTTCTAGGGCTCAGATGCAGACCGGGTAGACAAGCCGTACCACAGAGAGCCCCTTCTATAGAGTCCTCATTCCTGGGTGTTGTAACTGGCAGGACACTGCCTTTGAAGCCGCCTTTCCACCCTGACCCTGTCGGACTCTAACAGGTCAGTTTTGGGTCAGCAGGTCCTCAGCAAGTTGAATGAAAATGAAAAAACAAATTGAAATGTTGCTGCCTATCAGCCTCAACCCTTTCAGGGTTCTAGGGAAGTAGTGAGGTAACTGATGGAAACTGCCCTTGCCTTTGAGAAGTTTCTGGAAGGAATACTGAAACAAATCAAGACTCCTAGCAGAGTAAAAACAAGCAGTATCTTGTGTTGCAGACTGCAGGAATCACAATGGGCTGACTTTAGGAGAGGCTTCCAAGAGGAGGAATTATTTTAACTAACACTTGCAGAAAGTATAGACTGATTTGTTAGGGGTGGGCAGGGTCTTCCAGGCAGAAGGCACCACTGGAGCAGAGGTTTCATGGACAAGAATAAGTTGGAGGAACTGAGTGGGGGTGACTAAGCCCAAGGGAGATGCTAGTCTGGCAAGGGGGGAGATTTCTAGGTAATTGTGTCCCTTAACTACCGTCTAGGCCAGAGCCCATTGTGGTACCCAACTTCTTTTTGCCTCCCCAACAGTTGGAGGCCTCCATGCGGATGCTCTCACTCTCTGCAGCTATGCCACCACCAGCCGCAACAGATCAGGTAAGAACAGCCAGCTGACTTCCCTCTCCTAGAATCCTCATCTCTTCCATGAAAGCATGTGCAGAATGCAGAGCTGCCCTGGGCCAGCTTTCTGAAAAGGCAGCAGCAATTGTCAGTCTCCAGGCTTGTGCTGAGCATATTCTGAAGGCCCAGGGGTACACAAGGAACTCATCTGGGGTGAACTAGGCACAAAATGAGGAAGAGTAAATATGTAAAGAGCAGGGCATCATCAGCTAAGTTATGTGGAAGAAATAGTACAGAAATGTTAAAAACAGGACTCAGCCAAGAAATGAATATAGTAAGTGCTCTGGGAGCGCCACTAAGTCACGGTGGGCATGAGCAGAGGAAACTTCAAACAGGAGATCCAACCTCAGCACCCGGTGAGAGATGTGTAAGTCTAGAAGAAGAGAATAGTATCAGGGCTGTACCCATTTGTTGTTTACAGAACATCTTGTAACTGTTCATCCTTTAGCTGAGCTAGATGGTTACAGATCCCAGCTCTCCTCTTTTCTGCCTTGGCACCGCACCAGTATAGTAATAGTAATAACTACTTCCGTAATCATTCAGCATATATTTCTAGAGTACCTACCCTGCATCAGGCACTGTGCTAGGTTCTGAGCATACAATAGTAAACAAGACAAATTCCCTGTCTTCATGGAGCACAAAGAATAAACAAAATATTTACAGATTGTGATGAGTATTGGTGTTCTGAAAAGAACAGGGTCTCTCTGAGGAGGCAGTGTTTAAGCTGAAAGATGGCGGTCATGGTGGTGCTTGCTGGGCACTGTTCAAAGCACCTTGTATTGAGGTGCTATTCAGCAACCTAATGAGGTACATGTTTTATCCAGTGTAGGAGGGTTCCCATTTCTCTGCATCCAGGCCAACACCTGTTGTTTCCTGACTTGTCAATGTTAGCCATTCTGACTGGTGTGAGGTGGTATCTCACTGTGGTTTTGATTTATATTTCTCTAATGCCGAGTGATGTTGAGCACTTTTTCATGTGTTTGTTGGCCATTTGGATGTCTTCTGTGGCAATATATCTCTTCACTTCCTCTGCTTCTTTCTTTTTTTTTTTTTTTAAGATTTTATTTATTTATTTGACAGAGATGACAAGTAGGCAGAGAGGCAGGCAGAGAGAGAGAGGGAAACAGGCTCCCCGCTGAACAGAGAGCCCGATGCGGGGCTCGATCCCAGGACCCTGAGATCATGACCCGAGCTGAAGGCAGAGGCCTAACCCACTGAGCCACCCAGGCGCCCCCCTCTGCTTATTTATTTATTCTTTGGATGTTGAGTTTGATAAATTTTTTATAGATTTTGGATACTAGCCCTTTATCTGCTACATCATTTGCAAATATCTTCTCCCATTCTGTTGGTTGTCTTTTGGGTTGTTGACTGTTTCCTTTGCTGTGCAAAAAAAGCTTTTGATCTTAAGGCCCAGTAGTTCATTTTTGCCCTTGCTTCCCTTGTCTTTGGTGATGTTTCTAGGAAGAAGTTGCTGCAGCTGAGGCCGAAGACGTTGCTGCCTGTGTTTTCCTCAAGGATTTTGATGGATTCCTATCTCACATTGATGTCTTTAATCCGTTTTGGGTCTATTTTTATGTGTGGTGTAAGGAAATGGTCCAGTTTCATTCTTCTGCATGCAGCTGTCCAATTTTCCCAACACCATTTGTTGAAGAGTCTGTTTTTTTTCCATTAGACATTCTTTCCTGCTTTTTCAAAGATTAGTTGACCACAGAATTCAGGCTCTCTGTTCTCTTCCACTGATCTGTGTCTGTTTTTGTGAAAGTGCCATACTGTCTTGATGATTACAGCTTTGTAACAGAGCTTAAAGTCTGGATTTGTGATGCCGCCAACTTTGGTTTTCTTTTTCAACATTCCTCTGGCTATTTGGGGTCTTTTCTGGTTCCCTATAAATTTTAGGATTATTTGTTCCATTTCTTTGGAAAACATTGATGGTATTTTGAATAGGGATTGTGTTAAATGTGTAATTGCTTTAGGTAGCATATACACTATATATATTTCACAATATTTATTCTTCCAAACCATGAGCATGGAATATTTTTCCATTTCTCTGTGTTTTCCTCGATTTCTTTCACGAGTACTCTATAGATTTCTGAGTATGGATTGTTTGCCTCTTTGGTTAGGTTTATTCCTAGGTATCTTATGGTTTGGGGTGCAATTGTAAATGGGATCGACTCCTTAATTTCTCTTTCTTCTGTCTTGCTGTTGGTGTATAGAAATGCAACTGATTTCTGTGCATTGATTTTATATCATGACACTTTGCTGAATTCCTGTATGAGTTCTTACAGTTTTGGAGTGGAGTCTTATGGGTTTTCCACATGAAGTATCATGTCATCTGCAAAGAGTGGGAGTTTGACTTCTTTGCCAAATTGGATGCCTTTTATTTCTTTTTGTTGTCTGATTGCTGAGGCTAGGACTTCTAGTACTATGTTGAATAGTAGTAGTGACGTGGACAGCCCTGCCATGTTCCTGATCTTCGGGGAAAAGCTCTTAGTTTTTCCCCATTGGGAATGATATTCACTGTGGGTTTTTCATAGATGGCTTTTATGATATTGAGATATGTATCCTCTATCCCTACACTGTGAAGAGCTTTGATCAAGAATGGATGCTGTGCTTTGTCAAATGCTTTTTTAACATCTATTGAAAGTATCATATGGTACTTGTTCTTTCTTTGATTAATGTATTATATCACATTGATTGATTTGCACGATGTTGAACCAACCATGCAGCCAGGAATAAATCCCACTTGATCATGGTGAATAATCCTTTTAATGTACTATTGGATCCTATTGGCTAGTATTTTGGTGAGAATTTTTGCATCCATGTTCATCAGGGATATTGGTCTGTAATTTTCCTTTTTTTTTTTAAGATTTTATTTATTTATTTGACAGAGATCACAAGTAGGCAGAAAGGCAGGCAGAAAGAGAGAGGGGGAAAGCAGGCTCCCTGGTGAACAGAGAGCCCGATGCGGGGCTTGATCCCAGAACCCTGGGATCACGACCCGAGCCGAAGGCAGAGGCTTTAACCCACTGAGCCACCCAGGCGCCCCTGTAATTTTCCTTTTTAATAGGCTCTTTCTCTGGTTTGGGGATCCAAGGTAATGCTGACCTCATAAAATGAGTTTGGAAGTTTTCCTTCCATTTCTATTTTTTGGAACAGTTTCGGGAGAAAAGGTATTAATTCTTCTTTAAATGTTTGGTAGAATTCCCCTGGGAACCCACCTCGCCCCGGGCTTGTTTATTAGGAGATTTTTGATGACTTCAATTTCCTTGCTGGTTATGGGTCTGTTCAGGTTTTCTATTGCATCCTGGTTCAGTTTTGACAGTTTATATGTCTCTAGGAATGCATCCATTTCTTCCAGATTGTCTATCTCTGGCACACAGCCCTATTTGGAGTCTCCAAACCCAGCCAATTCCTGCAGCACGCTCCCGCATCCCTCCTAGGGAGGAAGGGGGTGGCAGTGACCCGACTATGCTGGGAATCATGGTTTATGGCAACCCTGAGCTGAGAGCCCACTCCTCAGCTCCATCTTTGCAGCCAGCTTACCCGCTCCAACACCTGGGAGCTCTGCCGCACTCATGCACCCCTGGTCTTTCTGTGGCCCCAAGGGACCTGAGACCACACTGTCTCAGCAAGGGCTCCATTCCCCACTTAGCCTCTGGAGCAGCATCCCTCATTGGAGTAGACCTGTAAAAGTTGTGACTCTGTGCTCCTCTCTTCTATCGCTTGCCGGGAGCTGGCCCCTCCCCGCCACAATCTGTCTTCCCGTATATCGCCTCAGATTCACTTCTCTGAACATCCTACCTTCCAGAAAGTGGTCACTTTTCTATTCCTAGAATTACTGCTATTCTTTTCTTCAATATCTTTTTGAGTTCATAGGTGTTCAGAATGGTTTGATAATTATCTAGCTGAAATCCTGGGACCCAACGAAATTTAGGTCTCCTACTCCGCCATCTTACTCCTCCTTCCCTCTTAAATATATTTTATTTTATTTTATTTTATTTTATTTTATGTTATGTTATTTGTTTATTTGACAGAGATCACAAGTAGGCAGAAGGGCAGGCAGAGAGAGAGAGGAAGAAGCAGGCTCCCCGAAGAGCAGAGAGCCCAATGTGGGGCTTGGTCCCAGGACTCTGGGATCATGACCTGAGCCAAAGGCAGAGGCTTTAACCCACTGAGCCATGAAGGCACCCCTTCACTTAAATATTTTTAATGCTTTTCCAGGACCTACTTTGATGACCAATGGAGTCCATCCAGAAGCATCTTGAGACCCTAGGGTATATCCTAAAGAGAAGCCATCAGATATCTGATCCTTTTACTAGTTTTCCCTCCTCCTCTCTCCCTCAACTTCCCTAGCACCATTTTCAGGACATCTGATTTTTTTAGTAGACAGATCAGTCTAAGTTCTCACACATCTCAGTTCTCATCAAATTTGTAAATCCTTTCTTGGAGAAGGAAAGATGCCTGCCCCTACTCAGGAGCTCTGCATTTTGTAGGCTTTATTTCTGCTCTGGTTTGTACTCTCCAGCTCATCTCTTTCCTCTTGCATGTCCCATACATACTCACCAGCATTTATGCTGGAGTCACCAGCCTCTATCCAGGTACCAGGCACAAGCTTTTGAGGGAGACACCCATGAGGTCAAACACTGAAGCTGCTACTAAGTAATTAAGGGATCTTGAACATGACCTTTCTGAGTTTCTGTTTACTTTTATGTACCATCATGCTAAAATAATTCTTACCTAATAGAATGATGGCAAGAATTTTCTAGAGGAAAAAAGTAGACACTGTTAGTTCCTTTTCTCTCTTCCCCTCCCAGCAAAGTGGATGAAATGTCAAATGAGTCACACCCATAGGAAGGGAGTCTATGAGCCACTCCGAGCTGTTGTGTTTCCTACCACGCAGAAATGCTGTTCTTGCTTTTCTGTTTCTGCCTTCATGATATACCAGCTCCCAAGGGAATTATCGGTCTTTGATCTGTTAAACATAAGACACAAGTGTGGGAGAGGGAGAAATAAGAATTTTCACTTCAATTAAAGGGCAAGTCTAGTTTTGAGAATGTAAGTCTTAAATACTTTTCGGTTGTTTCTCTTTCTTAGTCACAGCAAAACTCCATTGTTTATCTGCTGTTCTCAGTGCTCTTCTCTCCTCAGAACCTCATCCTGGATCTTGCTTAGGGTAACTAATCATCACACTCAAAACTGGCCATTTCAGCACTGAAAGTCCCAGGACACCTCAGGAGGCTGATTGTTCTCACTAGCAATGACCCTGTCACTACTGGATGCATATTTTCCGAGTCTTGTGCTCTGGCTGGCTGCTGCCCAGTGCTGGATAACCTAAGACTCAAATCAAGTTTGTGTTTTAGACTGTAGCAAGTGGAGGCACCAAAAGTTAAGGGAAAAAAATATTAAGAATTACATTTATTTTTGAAAGCATTTGACATAGTTACCATGGGATAAGTCAGAACTTCAACTTCACTACACTTATGGTTTATTTTAGATCTAATTATGAATTATACTTGGGCAGGAGCCCCATAATCTCAGCTTATGGTCTCGGAAGGTCTTCAGAGTAACCTCTTTGAAGAATTTAAGACAAAAACCAGACGTTCATATTTGCCAACATACTTGCTGGTGTTCTCCATTCCTTCTTCACATTCCTGATTTCCGGCCAGGATCATTTCCTTTTAGCACAAAGAACTTCCTTTAGAATTTCATGTACTGCAGACCTACTGGCAACACCTTCAGTTGTCTGAAAATATCTTTATTTCGCCTTCATTTTTCAAGAATATTTTTCCCCACTGGCTATAGAATTCCAACTTGAATTTTATTTTAGCACTTTAGAGTAATCCTTCCACACTCTGACTTACATTGTTTCTGATGAGAAGCAGGCATCATTCTTTCTGTTGCCCAGAATGGTAATGTGACCTTTTTAACATTTGACCACAATGTTCATGATTGTGGAGGCAAGGGTAGGATAGGGGAGGAAGAACACAGGTCTATACAACAATATTAGCAGTGTTTGAGTTCTTAGGTTGATTCTGCTAACCTGGGGGAAAAAAAACAAAACAAAACAAAACGGGTTATTTTACCAGTTTATTCTGGAATAGCAGAGGAATTGCAGTTTGGGGACCAGCAAACTATATCAAAACAGGCAAGTCTGCAGAACAGAGGAGAGGGGCTTACTTTTACAAGGTGAAGGGAGGAACCTGGGAGGGACTTTTCTGCTGAGTTCACCTTGTCTACGTTGTTGCTGGGCAAGGAGGAATTCTTCCTTTTTCCTGTTGGGGTATGGAAATAAGTAAGCTTCTTTCTGTTGACGAAAGCTAGGTCTGCTTCTTACCATCAGAGCTAGTGTGTGAGAGCTCTCCCTTCAGGGCTTCCTGACTCCATTTTAAATGAGGTTTCCTTTATTTTCACAGTCAGACTGGGTTGTGGATTCACAGATGTTCATTTTTATAATGCTTTGTAATTTACATATATCACATAGTTTCTTTGGTGTTTAACACAATGAAATCACAAAACTGTATGTAATTAACATTTTAAGAGTGATTGAATGGTGCCAAAATGGGGATACCAACTCCTTCCATAAATCTGGCTGTGACTGTGAAGCAGGGAAATAGGGTAGTGGCTAGAGTAGCATGTGAGGTAAAGGGAAGGTTTTGGGGTTTGGTTTTATTTAATATGGGAATGGCTACAGCTTTCTTTATGTGAATGCAGTGGTCCCATAAAAGAATGGGAAGATGCAGGAGAAGAAGAGAAAGGATGGTCCTTGAGTCAGAGAGGGCATGGGATGCAGAGCACAGGTGGAGGTAGCCTTTTGAGAGGAAAAAGAAAACACCTTGAAGCATGAAGAAAGATGGAGAAGATCAAGAATATCGGTGCTGGGACGCCTGGGTGGCTCAGTTGGTTAAGCAGCTGCCTTCGGCTCAGGTCATGATCCCAGCGTCCTGGGATCGAGTCCCACATCGGGCTCCTTGCTCAGCAGGGATCCTGCTTCTCCCTCTACCTCTGCCTGCCGTTCTGTCTGCCTGTGCTCGCTCTCTTCCCTCTCTCTGATAAATAAAATCTTTAAAAAAAAAAAAAAAAGAATATCGGTGCTAAAGCAAGTAGGATTAGAAATTTGGTAGTGTTTCCCATTTGATGGAAGCTTCTATTTTCTTTACTTTTTTTTTTAAGATTTTATTTATTTGACTGAGAGAGAGAGCACAAGCAGGGGGAGCAGCAGGCAGAGGCAGAAGGAGAAGCAGGCTCCCTGCCAAGCAAGGAGCCCAACATGGGGCTGAATCCCAGGACACTGGGATCATAATCCCAGCCAAAGGCAGATGCTTAACTAGCTGAGCCACCCGGGTGCCCATCTATTTTCTCTTCTTGTCTCTTCTTGTCTTCTATTTTTTGTAATGTCTTGGGCCTTGTCAACTGTAAAAGTGAGAGTTAGGGACAGAAGGGCAGCAACCCTGTCCTATACCCTCGTTTGAGAATGTCATCTGTTCTGCCTCCTCCTAATGCTAGCCTTGGCCCTGAAGGTTGAAGGGGAGCATTTTGAGAGGCTGCTGGGCTCTTCTCAACCAGTGTCCTAGGACTGCTGCACTGTAGCTAACCTGCTTCAGGGCTGGCAAGCAACCCGTCCCTGCAGGAGGAGAGACTCTGCAAGCACTGGTTCAACTGTTCTGGCCTCACCAGCTCTAAGGGAAGGCCTGATCCTTCACTTCATGTTGAAATGACGCCCTAGAGCCCAGAAACCTGGCTCTAGGTTTCTGGCTCAGAAACATGTCCAGCTTTTGTGAAGCAGGGTTTTTTCTACCCTTTCCCCAATGGTGTAGTGGATACAGGTCTCTATGTGACATTAGTCAAGTCTGATCTTGCTGAGTCTGTTTCCTCACTTGTCAGATGGGGTTATCGCGTCTCACAGGGAGGTTGTAGAATACCAAGTGCCACAGAGATAGGGAACAGAGGCCGACCCTTAGCTCTGCTTCTCGTGATTGCCTCCTTTCCGGCTGTCGCGCTTTCAGAAGGAGAGGAGGAGGTGGGTGGCTGTTGAGCAGGACTGCTGCATGCCAGCCAGTGGCAGTGTTGTAGTACTTGTGCATCAGTCAAGTTCTGCTGCCTCTGCTTTCTCTTACCTCCCATGATAAAGGACCTCTTCGCTGGGACGGCTTCCTGGTTTTATTGAAAGTTACGTCTGATTCTGTTTGCTTTGCTGCTTGTGGGTAAATTAGTTTTATCAACTTCCCTAAAGGGGAGGAAAGAGAAGATGAGACAGCAGCATCTCACATGTTGTTTTCCCCCCAGGTTTCTGTCCTCTGCTCTTGCAGCTGTTTCTTTGGGGAAATCTCAACCACTTCAAGTATTTTAAGTTATTTACATTTTGACGACCTGTCAAATCCTTATCTTCATCTAGACTTCTCTCCCATGCTGCAGACACACTTGCATCCAGCCGCATCCTAGCCATCTTTTCCCTGATGTGTCACAAACAGTGCACTATGTCCAAAACTTGAGTTTGGCACCTCCCTTTGCACAGCCCTTCTGCCAGAAGCTCTTTCCCCCCTCTTGCTCCTTTACCCCCCACACCCCAGAGCTCTTCTGTTAGCAGGGTCTGTTAATTCAGCCCACTAAATATCTTCTACGTGTACTCACTTCCCACCATCCTGTTATCTGTCTTCATCATCTCCCTCATGACTTCTAACGAGTCTCACTCATGTCCACGCTTTCCCACAGCTGGAAGGGAGGCGGACTCTTCAGGGTTGTCAAAAAGCAAAACCTTTTTATAATTTAAAAACCCATATTCCTGGGGCACCTGGGTGGTTCAGTGGGTTGAGCCCCTGCCTTCAGCTCAGGTCATGATCTCAGGGTCCTGGGATCCAGCCCCATGTCTGACTCTCTGCTCAGACCTCAGCAGGTGAGCCTGCTTCCCCACCCACCCACCCTTACTGACAAGTAGGCCTTTCTGCCTACTTGTCATCTCTGTCAAATAAATAAATCTTAAAAAATAAAAACCCATATTTCTAAGCCACCTATCAAATCTGAGTGCCCCATTTATTTGCCCTCTCAGCAGTGTGTGACATAGTCGATCTCTCTCTCTCTCTCTCCTTTAAATACTTTCTTCACTTGTTTCTAAGGCATCAGTTCAAATAAGTTCTCCACCTCCCTCATGGCGATTCCCGCTCAGCTGCCTTTGCTGGTTCCTCCTTATTTCCCCTACTTGTTAACAAAGGAGTAACCCTGGGCAGAGTCTAGACTGCTCCATTTACATTTGTTTTCCAGATGATCCCATCTGATCTCAGAGCTTTAAAATCCTTTCTACGTGCTGACCACTGCTAACTGTTACCTTCACTCAGACTTTTGTCAACTCTAGGTTCATGTGGCCCCCCTGCCTACCCAACAGATACTTCAAATTAACAGATACTTCAAATTAACTTAGGTTAGGTATTTAACAGATATTTAGGTATTTAACAGATACTTCAAATTAACACTCACTCCAGATTTTATTCCATAAAGCTCTTCCTCAGTCTTCCCCATCTGTTAACAGACACCCTATCCTTCTAGTTCTGTGGTTTAGACCAAAACCCTTAGAATCCCCCCTGACACC
This sequence comes from Mustela nigripes, assembly GCF_022355385.1. Lineage (NCBI taxonomy): Eukaryota > Metazoa > Chordata > Mammalia > Carnivora > Mustelidae > Mustela > Mustela nigripes. The sequence goes on along the minus strand of NC_081557.1, from coordinate 49,889,775 downwards.
TCTATTTCCAATCCACCAAGAAATTCTGGCAGCTCTGTCTTTAAAATACATCCAGGAGAACAATAAAGATTCGCAAGCTTGTAAAAAAAAAAAATACATCCAGATCTAATTTATCACCACACCAGCCATTACCACCACAGTCTAAACCACCGTCACCTCTTGCCTAGATTATTGCAGAAATCTCTCTTGCCATTCTGCTTTTGCCCTTGTCCCTGGCAACCCATTCCGCATACAGCATCCTTTAACCTTTTGAGATGTTGAGTAAATCCTGTGACTTCTCTACTTGGAACCCTCCAGTAACTTCTCATTAATGACTAGGAGAGCCAAAACTGGGCCTGAGGACACATAGGCCAGAGCATAGGAAGGTAATTTCGGCCTCAAACTTGACACATACATCTTCTGACAAATTAAAGTCATAGTCCTGAGCTAGGTTCAGAGAGGATAGAAGGCCCCTTCCCTCGGGAGCTCACAGTTCCCCAGGGTAGCCAGCTTTATATTTTATATCCAGCTCCTATCAAGTACCTGTCATGCTTAAAGGGCTGGACCTGGTACTTTAGACTGTGTCTGCAGGGAGCTCGGTTCCTAGGGGTACTGGCCTCCAAACCACTCACTAGCTTTCCCAAGTGATGTTAGCCTACAATAACACTTATGGAAAACAAGACAAAAAAAGAATGAATTTAGGGAAAAGAAGCCAGAGCCACAACAGTGGCTTGAGTAGAATTCAGAGATGAAGGAAAGGCTTTATAAGCTGTGATTCTGGAGAAAAGATACCTCTCAGGGAATCAGCAGAATTTGGCAACTCAGAGGTCCAAACAGTGTACGCTAGAAAGGAGGTCAAAGGTAGGGAGGATTTGAACTTAACCAGAACAGTTAGGTTGGAATAGAAATCAGAAGCAAAGAGCAAAAGTAACCTGTCATCTGAGTTTTGGCCTCCCTGCCTGCCTGCACGGCACTTCTTTACTGTGAGATGGGCCTTGTCTTATTCTGTGCCCTCCTGCCAAGGCCAGGCTCTCCACACAGCAGGAACAAGTTCCCGGACGAACCACAGGCATGGGGCCAGGTACTGTTGTTCCCAAGGAGTAAATAAATCTTTTTGAGAGAGAGAGAGAACTGTATGAGTGTTAGCTATTATTATTATTATCATCATTACTATTGAGATGTCTCCCCTCTTATTTATTGTTCCATTTTGGGGGGAACTGGTACAATGAAATGCTAAGGGATAGGGGCGTGATCAAAAGCTTAGCACCAGGAACTGGAAGCTGGGAAGTTAAGCCCCACAGAGCAGCCTTGAAGTATGGAAGCAGTTTTCAAGCTATAGCGGTAGACTCTTTGCTCCATTCAGATCCTGAGTTAGAGGCCCAGGGTGAGGATATCTGAGGATAACAGATCCCTAGCCTCAGAAGTCTCTTGTCTGCCTGTATATGAGTCTTAAGGCTTTAAATTTGCCTCTCTTCTTACAGGAGTTCAAAGAATTTTTCTGTCTCTTGGTTTCCCTTCCTCAGGCCTAGAGGCATCTAAGAGATGCACAGTCCTGGTAGAGAAACCCAGCTTCCATAAAACTGTCAGATCAGGTCAGCTGGGGCCCAAGGGAACTTCCTGAGCCCAGTATCCTCTCTCTTCAGCCTGTGGTCTAAGCCTGATGGCTGAGATGTCCCTCTTAATGTACTGCCTCACTTCTTTGAGCCACCAAGTCCCCAGCTCTCTGCAGAGTGCCAAGAAGAATCCTAAAGGTCCAAGGGTTTTTGATAAAAGTCCATACAGAGAGCTTTTAGGAGATGAGCTCCCTTGCCAAGGGTGTACAGAAGTCAGGGGTAATAGCCAGAATTGGCTGGTGCCCACCCTGACCCAGAATGCAACTTGGCAGGCACCTCAAGGGAAAGGGCCCACAGGACCTTTAGGCAGACACAGGGCTCAAGTTGCCTGAGCTACTCTGAAGCCAGAGTCTGGGAGGAGCAAGGACCTCTTCCAGGAGTGACACTTTAACCTTTCCCTCTCAGGAGTCGGGACTTTCAACCCCTCTCCCTAGCAGGGTGTGAGTTCAGAGGGTCAAAGGGTCTTGATTTAGTCAGGCCTCTTCATTCTGTAGATGGGGAGACTGAGGCCCAGGGTGAGGGAGTGACTCTAGTCCCTATAGAAGGGCCTCTTGTCAGGGAAGGCTCCTCAGAGGAAGGATAGGGAAGGAAGTGGGTGTGGTGAGGAACGGAGGGAGCAGTAGGTGGTAAGAACCATGTGACCAGGGCTCTACTGCAGAAGCAGAGGGTGAGCTCAGAGTAGGGAGCCCAGCCACACTGCACTTGAGCTGAGTGATCAGGTTTAGGATTGGCCTCTCAGGGCTAGGCCCTTGGTCTGTGTTTTGTCCCCACATTCCCCCTGCTCTTAGCTGTAGCTGCTGAATCTGCAAACTCTCTTTAGCCCAAGGAAGTCCTAATTCCAGCCGTGGGAGAGAGGACTCTGGGAGCCACCGGTGCCAGGTGAAGGCAGCTAGCCAAGGGGGTGAAAGTTGAGGAAGACAGACAGCTGTACTGAGCTGTCTCTGGGGCAGCAATCCCGTTGGCAAGCCTTCCTAGGCAGCCAGAATCAGGGAGCTGTTTACTTTCAGTTTTTAGCCCTTGCAAAAGTTTTGTTTCCAGCAACTAAGTCTGTGTTTATGTTACCTAAGGGGATCGCTCTGGAAAAGAACAAAACTTCAGTCCTGATGCCAGGTCCAGAGGTTCACTGGGCAGAGGGCAGTGGAGCGGGGAGAGCTTGGCCAGACCTGGGGGCATGCCTTGGGGAGGTACAGTACCTTACTTTTGCTCTGCCTGGCGTGAGGTCTGAGAACAGCAAGTCCTCTCTGTAGCAGGTGTATCACAAGATGTAGCTGACCAGACCCTTGGTCACATATGAATTTCATTTCACCTTCATAGTAGACCTGGATTAGAAGGCCAAACAGAAGTTCTTAGTTCCCTTTGGTAACAAAGATACCAAGACCCAGAGAAAGAGTGTGTCTTGGCATCAAGCAAGTGGATAGTTGAGTTTGGCCACAGACCATTTTCCTTCCACTCTACCCCACTGCCTCCCTTCTGAGAGTCTCAGGAACACCCTGAAGCAGGGGTAAGTGGGGAGACCTGCACCCACCACCTTCCTGGCAGCAGGTGATCTGTTCAAGAGGATCCACTGGGGGACTAGAGTGAAGAGAACCCAGAATATAGTGGCTTGGACCAGACCACATTTCAACCCAAAGAAGAGGGCTGGGCCTCGGGGAGCCTGGGTGGCTCAGTGGGTTAAAGCCTCTGCCGAAGGCTCAGGTCATGATCCCAGGGTCCTGAGATCGAGCCCCGCATCGGGCTCTGTGCTCAGCAGGGAGCCTGCTTCCTCCTCTCTCTCTGCCTGCCTCTCTGCCTACTTGTGATCTCTGTCTGTCAAATAAATAAATAAAATCTTAAAAAAAAAAAAAAAGAAAAGAAAAAAAGAAGAGGGCTGGGCCTTCCTGAGGGAGGTTTTGGAGAAGATACTATGTCACAGGGACCTGGCCAAAGAAGGATCTACCAGCTGGAAGCCATTCCTGAGTGACAGAGCACCTCCTCTCCCATCATCTGCTCATGAAGCCCAGCCATGCTGCAGTTGGGCTGGGGGCTCAAATTTAGGATTTGTCTCTCAGGGCTAGGACCCTGGTCTGTGTATCTTGTCCCCATTTCTGCCCTGCTCCTAGCTGTGGCTACTGAATCTGCTACTCTAGCCCCAACAAGTCCTAGTCCCAGCCTAGGGGAAGGCAGCCAGCGAAGTGGGTGGAAGTCAAACAAGGCAGGTATCTACTGAGCAAGGGAACCTGCTCAGGGCTTGGGCCCCCAGGGCTCCAGCAGGAGCATGTGAGGATTTCCGAGGAGCAGTCAGAACATGGAGGGGTGTCCTTGTTCTGAGCAATTTCACCTCTGCCCAGCCCCTCCTTAGTTGTGTGTTTTGGAGTAATAACTAATGAAGGAAGAACCTTTACTCCCAGTCAAGATGTTTTTTAGACCCTACTGAGGTCAACAAAAGCCAAACGCTGCTGAGTGTGTGTTCTCTGTCCTTCCACACCCCTGCCCTGCCTAGTAGACAGAGCCAAGCCCTGTCCCTGGGCCTGGGCCATACAGATAAAGCCCCTGGGTTGCCAGTGGGGATGTGAATGCTGGGAAGTCGGTTGAACCAGCCACACTTGATTCAGCTCCAGGGCAGATGTTGGCCCAGCCAGTCAGTGTGGGCCTGTGCTCAGGCCGTTCCCCCCAGTGAAATGACCTCATTCCACCTCCAGTTTGGCTGCCACTCTGCCCAGCTAGGATCTCACCTCTGTGTGAAGCCTCCCCTGGCCATCCTAGCTGTCATGAATTGCTCCCTTCTCCATGCTTCCGAGTTCTAAGCTTCATCTCTGTGATTGTTGGGTGGGTTGGCATCGGTCTTCTCCCCTCTAGCCTGAGCTAGCCTCTGGCCCTATGAGGACAGAAACCATGGCTACTTATTGTCCTTAGAAATTGATCAGGTTGAGGGACGCTTGAATAACTCAGTCGGTTAAGCATCTGCTTTCAGCTCAGGTCATAATCCCAGGGTCCTAGAATGGAGCCCCACATTGGGCTCCCTGCTCAGCAGGGGACCCTGCTTCTCCCTCTCCCACTGCCCCTCCCCACCAAAATCATGCATATGAGCATGCATAGGCATGCTCTCTCAAAAAAGGAAAAAAAAAAAAAGCTTAATAAATTTATTTTTAAAAAATTGATCGGGTTAGATTGATCTTAGGCTCCTAAAAGGCTTGATGAGTCACTAACAAAGCTCTTTAATGGTCATTTCATAAACTGAAGTACCCAACTGACCTTTCCAAGGATGGAAAATAAGACCTACCAGAACTTCTTGAAAACAGTGCTTCTCATCTGGCAGATGACACAGAAGCTTGGTTTAGGATTTGAAATAGGGGACTATGCTCTTAGGCCTGTTTTCCCATTTAGCTTTTAAAAACAAACATCTCTGTCCCCTTTCACTGTCGCAGAGAAAGAAATGGAAAGTTAAGGTACAGCTGATGACCCAGAAGATCTGTCTGCAGTGGAGCCAGGGCACTAGAAGGGGATTCATCATTACCTCTAAATCCTAAATAGCTCACAACATTCTTAGATCTTGGGAGTACAGAGGGGTATATGAGGACTTAATGTGCTTCCAAGCGCCTGAGAGGATTTGACCTAACCAAAGGCCTGGCATATGGTAGACCAACAACCACTGGTTCTAGAATGAATAAATAAGATGTTTTTTTTAAGAGGCAGCCTCCTCCCAACCCAATTTCAGCCGCTGGCCACCAGGGCTTGGTCCCACCCATTACTGGTCTAGCAGTTAACAACCTCCTGTCTTGGACCTGGCACAGTTGGAGTCATAAGCATCAGACTCAGTCCGTGTCTTGCAGAAGCACCCATCCAGTGCAGAGGAGGAGGGCAACAGCCAGGGACTGGGCAACTGGTCTACCCTGGCCTGAGGCATTAAACAGCACCTCTCATATTTTGGAAGGAAGAACTCCAGTCATGAGCAAAGAGTAGTTTTCCTTTTTTCCTTTTAGCCTAGGCCTTCCTAGAAGACATAGAGCTGTGGGTTGGTTCTCAGGCAACCCTAACTGTGGGCTTTCAGTGCTGAGAGTTTGCTCAGGTTCTGTGGACTCCTTCAGCATTTAGAATTCCAGATTGGGGGCGCCTCGGTGGCTCAGTGGGTTAAGCCACTGCCTTTGGCTCAGGTCATGATCTCAGGGTCCTAGGATCGAGTCCCGCATTGGGCTTTCTGCTCAGCGGGGAGCCTGCTTCCTCCTCTCTGTCTCTGCCTGCCTCTCTGCCTGCCTCTCTGCCTGCTTGTGATCGCTCTCTGTCAAATAAATAAATAAAATCTTTAAAAAAAAAAAAAAACTATTAAAAAAATAAATAAATAAAATAAAATAAAGAATTCCAGATTGGCAGGTAGTCCTCAAGGCTGCCTGGCTTTCCACTCCCCTTATCACATTCTGACTGCTATTCTAATTTTTTTAGTAGATCACTCTGTCCTCTCGGTGCCATGGAAGTCAAGAACAGGGTTCTGAGGGCACCTGGGTGGCTCAGTTAAGTATCTGTCTTTGACTCAGGTCATGATCTCAGGGTCCTGGGATCGAGCCCACACATTGGGCTCCCTTCTCAGCAGGGAGTCTGCTTCTCCCTCTCCTCTTCCCACCCCCCACTCGTGCTCTCTCTCAAATAAATAAATACAATATTTAAAAGAAAACTGGGTTCTGTTCATTTCTGTCTCCTCACAGTAGGCATTAAAAAGGTTAAGTGAAGGAAAGGAATTACTAAATGTTACTATCCCAAAAGCAACTCTCGCTGGGCCTCAGTTTCCCATTTGCAGAATCACAAGTGGCATGGAGGTAGTTTCAGATCTCTGGGCTCTCCACCAAACTGATTCTTGGTGCCTGGGGAGTGGTGCAGTGAGCTGCCTATGCCTCCATCAACTTGTGAAGACCTCAGCACATGGATTTGGAGACAGAGAAGAGCTACCCTTCCTTAGGGCAGGCTGCATGCTGTTGAGGTCAGCCAGGTTGACCTGTGGTGGTGACCCCCATCTCCTTTTAGCACTGCCTCTTCCTGTCAACTGGCTGCCTGTGTTGGCTTTTTTGTATAGCTTTGAGCTCCTTCAGGGCAGGAACCTGGTACAGAAAATAAAGTGGAGTGGGGAGCAGTTGAATGAGCAAAAGAGTGAGTCACATAGGAGTCCAGAAGACCACCATCACATAACCCAAATGTACACTAGGACCTTAAAGGGGAACTGGTGATACCCTGTCAGCCTGAGGCAGGGAAAGTTTTGGTAGGAGGGCAGTGTTGGGATGTGGTTCATGTCACCTGCCGGCTGTCAGAACTCCCAGGGGCCATACTGAGAGTGTAGTATTCACCAACATCTCCTCCCTGGCAATTGGATATATTCCCATGGTGACATGTAGAACAGTTACAACTCAGAAGACGAATAGCTTACCCATATTCATGCAGCAAGAGAAGGGATGAGGCTTTAGTCCTGTCCCAGAGGGAACTGCTGCTCCTCCACAGGCACACAGAGTCTCAGCTAGGGTTCACATCCCGGCTCTGCCACGCCAAGCTGTGGGACCTTGAGTTTATTTAAACCTGAACTCTAGTTTCCTGTCCATGACGTAGGAACAACGTGCCCACCCGTGGGGTTGAGAGGGTTAAACAAGGTCAGGTCCATAAAGTGCTTTGTAAACCAGTCAGCTCTATGTCAATATTAGCCAGAGAACCAAGATATGAGAGGAACCAAAGTCATTTCTTGGAGGTGCCATATCCTCACCTAGCTGACTTCTTCTTTCAGGACAAGAGTGAGGCCTCCAGCAGAGTCTTGTCCAGAAGGCCTTGTCGTCCCAGACCCAACTCGCTGCCTCCCAACTTGCCTGAGGAAGAAACTCGCAGGATCGCACGGATATTTTCTTCCCAGTACTCCCAGAAAGACTAATACAGACTGAAAGACAAAGGGAAGGATCCGCCTCCCACCTTCCTTTGGCCTTGTCCGGCTCACATGAGACACAAGGTCTGCTTCCTTCAAGGCCATGAGAGCCCTGAAACAACCACCAGCCTAGTCCATGGGTGCCTTGGGACCCCATCCAGTGCAGCCTGGAGGAATGTCCCAAACCAGTCCAAAGTCCACCTGCTAGGATTTCAGCTGCTTCCTTCTAAACAAAATAGACTCCAATACCCAAGTGGAACCACCCATCTTTTGACCAAGGGACCCAAGCAGGCATCTCTCGGCTGAGAAACTCCTTCCAGTGTCCTTGATAGCCTACTGCTGACATGAGCCCACCTTCTGCCTGAATATCATGGGCCATTTTTGACTTAAAGTTTGGGTGGGGTAGAGGTGGGGGTGGAGATTGTGTTGTGCATAGCTGAGGAAGTCCTTGGGCCACCTCCGCTGATTTGCTTAGAAATAAGGGTGTTTTATAGATATAAATTATTTTTATGCTGTGTTGAATTAATCAATAGAAAAGGAGGGGGGAAAATCACCTCCTTTGGACTTTTTTTGATTATCTGAAATTCTAACCATGCTTTTAACTTATTGTTTTTACCCAGCTCTGAAGGTCCTTGTTCCTGCCTGTGTTTGAATAAAATCATATTGGTATTTGTATTCTGTACACAGGTGTTTCCTGGATTGGCTACTGGACTGGGGTGTTAGGAATCCATTTGTGCTCTAATAGCCAAAGGAAAGCTTGAAAACTATACATTCCCTTAAGCTCACCTTGAACCAGGGGCCAAGGTCACCACAAGACTTCACGGTGAGAGATCAGATTGGGCAGACACTCCATTATTCCTTTGCTTGTGCCTCCAATCCAGCAACAAAGTGGAGGAGTCTCCTGGAACAGGTCTGCTCAGAATCCCTGATCTCACTAGAGTGAATTGCTCTGGGTTAAGACTGTCAAACTCCAAACATTTGAGCAGCTGCTATAGACAGGGCTTGTGGGGAAGATAAGAAAAGCACAAAGATGTGCAGAATGGCTGGGAGAGAAGGTTGGAGGAGAACTAACATGGAGGGTCCCGCTTTCCTCCCCAAGCACAGGCCATTTTGCTTAGTCCTCATAACAACTCTATAACCTACACGTCGTGATACAGATTTTATAGTTACTGAAACTCACCAAAGTCAAGTTCTTTGCCTCTGTTTATGTAGCTAGGAAAGGAATCACCACATACAACATTTCCAGAGGTGTCACAAGGCTTCTGCACACAGGGAGTAGCCAGTGAGTTGTCTGAATTGGGGAAACTGATAGAGAAAAACCATGTGGGCTGGAGCAACCAGGGGGTGCTTCCCAGAAAAGTCGGAGGATGAGCCCAGAGAAAAAACCAGGAGAGCACTCAGAGCCACATGCTGCTAGGGACAGGGAAGAGACATGTCTTGACACTGCCACTTCCCTCATAGGTCCCCTCCAGCTTGACTGTCCTTCCATCTGAGCCGCTGTTGCCTGTCTGCAAAGCAGAGATAATAACGCTTCAGGGGGTTGTTGTAAAGACTAAACGAGATGACATTTGTGAAAGTGCTTCGCCTGCACTTGGCACTTGGTGGAAGCTGAGGAAATGTCAGCTCCTCCCACCACCCCACCCCCGGAGCTCCCGAGCTAAGGGGCAGACAGGCAAGCACCCCAACAGCTCTGATACAGGCAGGACGCGCCTGAGGGTGTAGGGTGATGCACAAACCCCGAGGAGGAACCGGGTGCCCCCCCCATCATTGAAGTGCCCTCCCACCAGGCTGTTCCCTTTTTGTTCTTCTTGGCCCCCCAGTCTTCAGCCTTCAGCCTGCCTGCTCACCCCTCCCCCCATCTCAGGTAGACAGTAAGAGCTTTCAAGGCAAGGGCTCCACCTGCCTTAAGGCCACATAGAACCTATAGAGGGGCAGTCTGGGGGCCCAGGCCTGAGGGGTTAAGCCTCAGGTGAAGAATATTCCTTCCAAATCCTGCTCCAGCTTCTGTAAATAACCTGATTGGGTCAAGTTGGGATAAGGCCACAGCAGGACACAGGCTGTGGCTACCCAGGCGGTTTTTCCTACCCAGGCTCAGAGCAACCCCCCAAAATAAAAGGGCACCCTAAGGGTCTGTAAACCATTACCCCCACTTAAAAAGAGTGTGCTCGGGACGCCTGGGTGGCTCAGTGGGTTAAAGCCTCTGCCTTCAGCTCAGGTCATGATCCCAGGGTCCTGGAATCGAGCCCCGCATTGGGCTCTCTGTTCAGCAGGGAGTCTGCTTCCTCCTCTCTCTCTCTGCCTACCTCTCTGCCTACTTGTGATCTCTGTCAAATAAATGAATAAAATCTTTAAAAGAGTGTGTTATTTACCAGTATCCTCTCCTTGAAAGTTGGATCTCTTTCCCGGTGACAGCTCAGAGGTGAAATGCCTTGTGAGCCATGCAGCCTGGCTTAAGGGCATGAGGTACGTACTTGACAACAAGCCATCATCTCCCTCGCTTCCTTTCAGGCACTGCCTCTGCAGAGACCTGAAAATGGATGTTTCTGCTCACCAGATGCTGGCTACTCCCAGCCCTTGCCACCAACCTTTGAATTTCCAGTGTCTGTTGGATTCTGGGGACAGGGAGCCACAGCAGACACACCTGGCCCTGCCCTCAAGAAGCCTCCCAGGCCAATGTAAGCTGAGTCCTCCCTCTGGGGACTCCAGGGCCCACGGCCTCCTTGTTTGAGCGCCTGCTGTTTGTCCCTTCCCATGTACCCACTGCAATCTACCCACCACCTTCAGGCCAGCATTTCCAGCTGGAGCCGGCACCTACTTCCTGAGCCCAGCCTCAGCGGTCCTAGCAGCTCCTTCCCTTATGATGGGAACTGCCTGTGCTACTGATGTTAGGGCAGGGCCTGCTCCAAGGGAGAGGACAGACACAGCCCTGGCTTTGCACTTGAATGTCTAGACTTGTGACCACTTGCTCTGTGGCCATGGCTCTGTGCCCAAGTCCAGAAATGGGTTCTGCCTACTCCTCTGCCCTACCCAGTTAACTCCCTTCTCACCCCGGAATTCCCCTCTCTTCTCCTGTCCCCATCCCCTTTCCTGTGTCACCTGCGTCCCAGGTTCAGATGTGCCCCACCCTGCCCCTCAGTGCCTACTGATGGAGCCTACAGTAGTAGCAGCTCCTAGGAGCCCTCCCTGCCGTGCTCCACACACCTCTGCCCACTCCCTTTGGCTCCCTTCAGTGTCATGTGTGAGAGAGACCCAGAATTTTAATTAATTTATAATTATAAGTATTAAAGGACTGGGGGTTGGGCAATACCATATACTAGCAATGTGAGTGGGGTTAGTCCTTGTCCCTCCCTGACACCGTTTTCTCCTCTGTAAAGGGAGCATTACAAATGTTAGATGCTCAGCGAGGAAAGGAATGAGGTACTGATACATGCTATAGCACAGACACATCTTGAATGTACTATGCTAACAGAAAAGCCAGTCATATACAATAGGATTTTATTTATATGAAAGGTTCAGAAATCCATAGAGATAGGGGCACCTGGGTGGCTCATCAGTTAAGCATCTGCCTTTGACTCAGGTCATAATTCCAGAGTCATGCTTCTCCCTCTGCCTCTCAGCCGGCTCTTGCTCTCTCTCGTTCTCACTCTCTCAAATAAATAAGATCTTTTAAAAAAATGAAATCTATAGAGACAGAAAGTAGATTAGTGATTGCTTGGGACTGAGTGTAAGGGAAAAAGGAAAGTGATTATTGATGTACACAGGGATTTGGGCGGGGGGGCCTGTGGGGAGTGGTGAAAATATTTTAAAATTGTGATGATGGGATGCCTGGGTGGCTCAGTTGGTTAAGCTGCTGCCTTCGGCTCGGGTCATGATCTCAGGATCGTGGGATCGAGTCCCACATTGGGCTCCCTGCTCAACGGGGAGCCTGCTTCTCTCTCTGCCTCTGCCTGCCACTATGCCTGCTTGTGTGCTCTGTCTCTCTCTCTCTCTCTCTCTCTGACAAATAAATAAATAAATAAAATCTTTAAAAAACCATTAATTAAAAAAAAATTGTGATGATGGTTGGATAACAACAGTTAAAACCAATGAATTATATTCATTAAATAGGTGGACTGTATGGTATGTGAATTATATCTCAGTAAAGCTGTTATTTAAAAAAACAGAATCCTGGGGACCTGTGTGGCTCAGTCAGTTAAGTGCTTGCCCTCAGTTCATGTCATGATCTCAGGTTTCCAGGATGGAGCCCCATAGCCAGCTCCCTGCTCAGGGGGAGTCTGCTTCTCCCTTTCCATCTGCCCCTCCCCGCTCCTCAAGCTCACTTTCTTTCTCTCTCGCAAATATTTAAAAACAAACAAACAAACAAACAAACAAACAGAATCCTAATAGTACTCACCTCATAGGGTTGTGAACAATAGAAATAATGTCTCTAAGGTATCTGGCACACAGTAGGCACCAAGAAATGACCGTTACTATCATTGTTAATGTTAGGACAGCCCTGCCCAGCCTATCCTGTGTGTGGCATTGACCTTTGAATTCTCAAAGGTGACAGGTCCAACCCCTGTCCCCATATGTGTCCTCATTACCTGAGGTAGCTCTTTTAGCAGCTGGAAGGAGCTATTTTAAAGAACCCTAAGTCAGAGGAACTAAACCAGATCTGGAACTCTGACCTTTCCCCTCACCTCCCTGCCACTCACCAGCCAGCCGCCTCTTGTCAAGTGATCAGGCTGTCAACTAAGCTTCTGTAGAGTAAGGTTTCAAGCCAGCTGGAGCATATAAAGATAGGTGCCAAGCCGGAGGCAGAGAGACAACAGTGGATGGTAAGGGGGCAACTAGATCCCTGCTGCCCCACCCTGGGATGGAGCCCTAAGGAGCCTTAAGGAGGCCCGGTGCTTCCCCTGCCCTGGCTGGACCCACAGGTAAGACCCCATTCTCCACCACCCCCTTCCTCCTCCATGCTCCGCCCTTCACGGCAGCTTACAGAGACAGCCCAGAGTGAACGGAGATCACTAGCCTGGGATCACTACAGAGCTGGTAGATTTCATTCCTCCCCCACCAAGTTAAGTGGGGGTAACGACAACCCTAATGCAGGGGCACCATGGTTGGGCAGAGGCTCGACCCGAACGTCTGCGTCACTCACCCACAACTCACTGTCCCCTTTTGCTGCTGACCGCCTCTGCTCTGATTTTGCAAATCTCCGTAGACAAGAGTGGCTTTCTCCTTAGTCTAGCACAGAATCTCCAGAATTCCTCTAGAGCATTAAGCCCTTTCCCCATAAGGGTTCTGGGGACTCCTTTCCTGAGTAGAGATGGTGCATGCACCTCTGGCCTCACAGGGAGGGAGGTTTACGAGCCCACACAACTCTACTCAAGCGGCGTCCTCAGCAGGGATATGCTGTGCAGGCTTTGCCAGGAGGGTGAGATCAGGCGGGGCATCTCAGAATGGGGTTGTCTGATCCCTGCTTCTGAGCTGCCATGGAGAACAGATTCCCCAGTCCCAGCCCAGACGTGAATCAGGATCTCCGGCGCTGAGGGCCTCTGAGAATCCACTCCGTAAACAAGCAGTTCCAGGGATCCTGAGCTCTCCCTGAAGAGTGAGGCTCTGGCCAAATGGCACGGCCACAGTGTCACACTGACCTGGGCTCCAGTCCCAGCCCCATCCCTTCCGTCTGTCTTATGACTAGCTGAAGCCCTCACAGCCTGAGGTCCCTTGTTTATGAGTGGGAATCTTTGTGACAACTACCGTATAGCCTTATAAAGGGACTGAATTAGTCAATACCTATATAGTCCTCGGCACCATGCCTCATGCAAGGAGCACCGGGCAGACATTAGGGTTAGGGTTACTGGAACATCCTGTGCCTCAAGTGCCCCAGCAGAGCTATGGAGAGAAGAGTCCTGCTCTCAACTTCCCCTTTGCCACTGACAAAAATCCGCTGGCTGCTAGATTTCCTCAAGTATCAATTCAGGATGCTGGAGTCAAGGGAGAAGGGAAGTGGGAAACGGTGGCCTCAGGGCAGCTCCTGAGTCTACCATTGTGGCCTCCCTCTCCACCACAACTTGACTAATGAAAGTTCTAGCGCACCCACCCCCCCAATGAGGTAGGGCTTTTAACTTGAGTCCCTGCCCATCCATTCTGCCGCCCACGGCTCAAGGCTGTGTCCAGAATAGGCTGCGTCTTCACGCGTGGCCGCTGCGTGGCTCCAACAGCTCTGGCTACACCATTCCAACAATTTCCTCACTGGTCTCTCCCCTTCCAATCCAGCCTTGACATTTGCACCTGCATACTCTGAACACTGGCCTGACGATGTCATTCCTCTACTTGAGAACCACCAACCACTCCCCATTCTCTGATTCAGTACAGCCCTGGCATTCCGGATCCCCCCATGAAAGATCACTGTGGGCTTCTCTGATTTCCCATTTCTCCACTTCAGCAAGTGGGGTTCCTTGGTCAACTGGTCCTCCCTGGGCCCCTCTAGCCCTGGGCCATCCTGGTACCAGGCTACACAGAGAAGCAGGATAAGTAGACCCTATCCCAGCCTTTACAGCTCCCTATCTAGTGGGGAAACAACTACAGCTACTAAGCTAATCAACAAAAAGCTGTGGGACCAGAGGCCAGGCCAAAGGAGTTTGAGAGTTCAGGCTCCCCCAATCCTCCCACCCAACCCCCAGGCCAGGGGAAAACAGGCTTCCCCCAGGAGATCCGGCCCATGAGACAAAACCCATGAAGTGGGATTCCTGGGGCTGATGTTCTGCTTTGGAGGAGGGAGGAAGCCTGGTCCTGGGCTCCTCTGCTGCTCTGCCTCCCATGGCTCCCAGGGAGATGGGGCTGCAAAGCATCCTGCTGCTGATGTTGGGGACAGTGGCAGCTGCTCTGCCTGGCTCAGGACAGGCCCCTTCCCCTCACACCTTTGAGGACATCCCTTCTCAGCTGAAGAGAACGGGCTTCTCAGACAGAGGAGGGTCCATCTTGGGTCAAGAGAATGTGTCTCCTCTCCCTGTGTGCACTTGGGCCTGCATCTGTCCTATTCCTGGCTGAGCAGGGGCATGAGTGTATCCGAAGGTCCTGGCTTAGCTGTGGTTACCTGGGGGAGCTGGCACGCCTGGCACAGGCAACCCTGCATTCTTATCACCTGTTCTTCTGGGTATCTGGTTTTTGGTGCTGATGCCATTTCTTAGCAGGTCACACCCCCTGGCACCCATTTCACACATACCCCTAGTATGCTGGGATCCTGGATTCTTCAGTGTCCTCACCCCTTAGAGTCAGGGCCAGTGCCAGAGTTGTGAGGCGGGCACAGTGTTTGTCCCTTTCCTTCTGGGGATAGGGATTTCCTTCTGGCAATAAAAACTCTGCACACAGGGGACAGGTGGGGACAGGTCTGGATGGCCCAAGTTCCATCTGCCTCCTCTGGCCTGTCTCTGACAGCCTCCTCCCTGCACTAAACCTCAGGATTGCAAAGCGGCCTCTCTCCTTGGACCTCTCTCCTTTCTTCTCTCTCCTGGGCCCTGGAGGGACCAGGCAGAACCTTCTGGGACCATGGCTGGACTAAAGCCTTCAGAGGTACCTCCTACCACAGCTGTGAAATTCCTAGGGGCAGGCACAGCAGCCTGTTTTGCTGATCTCCTCACCTTTCCACTGGACACAGCCAAGGTTCGCCTGCAGGTAAGTGCTTTTTGGCAAGGGTCGTTGCTCAGATCAAAGGCAGGACTGAGTTCTCCACTCCAGCACCTCTAGCGTGTGCCAGCCTGCTCGTCCTCCCGAACCCTGCACAGGCCACTCACTCCACTGCTTACAACCCTGTGCCACCATCATCTGAGACAAAAAAAAATCGTGGGTCCTTGGGCCCTTCCTGGCCTCACCTGACTTTGTAAACCATGGAGTGTGAAGGAAAAGTAACTGTGTGACCTTGGGCAAACCACTGACCACTTGTTGTGGGGAAAACAATCTGCCCTCCCTGTGCTCTGAGGGCTGAGCACCACACCATGGATCATAGTTTAGGAACGATGCGCTGGGGGCACACACCTTGTTTTCACGGGGACGTGGCGGCTCCAATCATGCTTGCGCTCGAGAACCAGCCCTGGGCAGGTCCCTCTGCACACCGCCCCCTCCGCCCCGCTCCCAGCTCCTCACCCTCTGCTGGGCCGTTCCTCAGATCCAGGGGGAGAAGCAGGCGACCCAGGCAGCCCAGAGACCCCAGTACCGCGGCGTGCTGGGCACCATCCTGACCATGGTGCGCACCGAGGGCCCCCGCAGCCTCTACAGTGGGCTGGTTGCCGGTCTGCAGCGCCAGATGAGCTTCGCCTCCATCCGCATCGGCCTCTACGACTCTGCCAAGCAGCTCTACACCCCCAAGGGATGCGATTGTGAGTGCCTGGCATCCCGGAGACACGGAGGGGTTAGGCAGAAGCAGACTCTAGGTTAGCGGGTCAAGGATGCAGGTGGTGCGGACTCAGAGGCAGGGCTGGGCCACTGAAAGCCGGAGACAGTCACCAGGAGACAGAGGCGCGGTCAGGACCCTGAGCCTGGGAGAAGAGGCAGGCGTCAGGCAAAAGCAGCCCCACAGAGAAGAGCGTCCAGCCCGGAGGAGCACTGGCTGGCCGAACGCTGACCCCCTCTCTCTCCTCCTCTCCAGACTCGAGCATCACTACCCGGATTTTGGCAGGCTGTACCACCGGGGCCATGGCAGTATGCTGTGCCCAGCCCACAGATGTGGTGAAGGTCAGGTTTCAGGCCGGCATACACCTTGGGGCTGCGAGCAACAGGAAATACAGTGGGACAATGGACGCCTACAGGACCATCGCCAGGGAGGAAGGGTTCAGGGGCCTATGGAAAGGTAGGTCTGGACTCCAGACTCAGAGGGCCCGGGGTAGAGCATGCCTTACCCTGAGTTAGGGCAGAGAACTGAGCGAGGAGGGAACTCCCAGCATGGTATAGTCCAGTGATTCTGCAAGAACATCCCAGCCAAAACTCTCACACTGACCTGCCACAGTGCCCGAGTTCAATTCAATTTGGCAACCCTTCAGCATGTGCAGGTTGCTGTGAGGGAGACAGAAAGGAATGGAAGATACCTTCCCTACCCTCATGGCTCTCACAGATGGAGAGGGATGAGACATGTCAAGGAGCAGCCAGCCCACAGGGTAGGACGTGCAAAGGTCGCACAGAGGCAAGAGAGGCTGTGCAGACTCCAAGGTCGGGGGGGAAGGTGACACGGAAGCTGGGCCTCAAGGCTCAGTGGGCTCTAGGTGTGTGGAGATGGAAGGGGAGGGCTTCCCCAGCAAAGTTCTCTCAGGGGTGATGACCATAGGACATAGGTCTGTAGGACTACAGGACTCAGAGAAGAAACAGAGGCCAGCGGAGGAGGCAACCGTGAGTTGTCGGGTGCAAGGAGGTTCCATGAGGAGGGGGTTTCCTCAAGAGTAAGGCTTCTGGGGTCCCTATGTGTCCCCGTGGAGGCCGCCGTGACAAATGTTGGAATCTCTCCCACATGTGGACCAAGGATCACACCAATCCTTGCAGAAGAGTGACCCAGTGAAGGTTAAGCACAGGACCCCTGGGTCACAGCCTGATTTGCTCTGCACTCTCCCGAAGTCCAGCCCTCTCATCTGTGATATCAGTGGCTGGGTCTTGATGCTCTCCTAGGGCCTCCCAGTGCTACTTCCTGTCACTGCTCCAAGAGCCTTGGAGCTCTTGGAAAGAAGAAAGGCTTCCTTGCCTGACTTTAGCCGGGTCTCAGGGAGGCATATTTTAATTTTGATAGATATTACAGATTATTCTCCAAAGTGTGGCTCGGACAAACATAAGAGGGCCTCTCTGTTTCCTGTCTCTGAGGTGGACACGGATAACCTAAGAGTTAGCGCCAGAGAGGAAAGTGTGGAACCCGCTCAGTTGAGGCGGTCTCCTCTGAGACCCCTGGAATGGAACATTCTGCCCCCAAACTGGAGCCCGGGACCTTGCAACCACAGAGTCCGCGTCTCATTTTCACTCATCAGCCCCCACCCCATCCTTCACAGGAACTTTCCCCAACATCACAAGGAACTCCATCGTCAACTGTGCTGAGATGGTGACCTATGACATCATCAAGGAGAAGCTGCTAGACTATCGCCTGCTCACGGGTAAGGCCCTGGGCTCCGGGGAGCTGCCCTCCCACAGCAGGGAGGGAACCTGGAATTCCACAGAGTGGGTACCACTCAGAGGTGACTGTTAGAAGGAGCAGAGAGGGGAGCAGTGCCCAGAAAAAATGCCCAGTATAGGAGAGCCTCTTAACTTGCTAGACGGGGTGCTGCCCAATTCATGAATCACTTAATAATGCCAATTAGAGCTTTAAAAAAAAATGCCCCGCCATCACTGTGATGACTGGGAAAGAAGCCTGGACAGGGAGGCCAGAGCCCTGGGTTCCAGCCCAGCACTTCCCACCGTGCACCTTGAAGCAAGGGTCACCTTCTCGGACTTCGTTTTCCTTTAATGAGATCGCTGGGCTGCAGAGCCGTCCAGCAGTGGGACAGCCCTGTTCTATTTTGTGAGTCCTGTGAGAGCTTTAGAAAGCTCTGTCCTCACACTCAGGAGCTTCCAGTTTAGTGAAGGACAAATGACGACCACGGGGAACAGAAAGGCAGCGCTTTGCCTCCTCACAGCTCCGCACTTGCTCCTCCCTTCCGTGCTGCAGACAATTTCCCCTGCCACTTCATCTCTGCCTTTGGAGCCGGCTTCTGTGCCACAGTGGTGGCCTCCCCAGTGGACGTGGTGAAGACCCGGTACATGAACTCGCCACCAGGCCAATACTGCAGCCCCCTGGACTGTATGCTGAAGATGGTGGCCCGCGAGGGCCCCATGGCCTTCTATAAGGGGTGAGTCTCCCCCTCCTGCTCCAGCACCCCCTCCCAGAGAACCTGGGCTTGCTTCCTTCCCTTCTTTCTCTCCTTCCTTCCATTCTTCTTTCTTTCCTTCCTCCGCATATAATGTGCCTACCATGGGTCCACCTGGGGACGTGGTGGTGAACAGCACAGATATAAACACCACAAAGGACAAATACAAAGAACTACAGAAGTTTAAAAAAAAAAAAAAGTGGACCAAATCTGACCTGGAGAGTCAGGGGAGGCTGAGAAAAAAGAATTCAAGGCATAGGTCAAAGTGTTGTCTATCCCCAAACTTATAGGGTAAGGGAGGAAGGAAGGGTGGTCGGTCGTCCTGAGACTTGCCTCCAGCCCACTGTCATGACTGTGGATCAGCACGGATGGCGGCCGAAATGCCCAGCACACGTCACTTTTTTTTGCTTCTGGGTCTGCTTTTACCATTCCTTCTTAATGGAATGCCTTCCCCGCCTCATGCACATGTGTCAGAACTAGTTCAAAGGCCACCTCCTCCCCAGTATTCTCCAGTAGGAATCTTTCCTCCTCCCTGTGAACTTCACCAATACGTCCTTGATTCCACTGTTTAGGGTACGTACCACCTCCTACCTTGTGTTATAGGATTTGTAAGGTTAAAATATTCCCCATGCTGGGTCACAAGCTCCTCAAAGCCAGAATGGAGGCTTATCCGTCTTTCACCTCCCTAGCCAAGAGCCAGAGCTCAATAATGTAGGTTGTGAACAACCACCATGACCACTAAGGCACTAAGTACAAGACCTTACGCAAAGCACTTTACACAGATTATCTGAACAACCCCTGAATTGGATGGTCTACTCCACATTTACTGAGGAAGAAATGGAGACTCAGGAAGGTCAAGTGACTTACCCAAGATCCCAGACTTACAATGTCAGAGCCATGGCTCTAAGCCAGATCATCAAATGCCACCCCCCGTGTTGTCATCTGTCCTATTGCCAGGCTCTTGGCTTGGCCCTCACCCCTCCCACCACTGATGCCTTCAGCAGATAGTTTTCTGGTGCCCCATGTTAGATGGGACCCATCATGCAATCAGGTCCTCAATCCTATAAGTGACATATAAAACTCCTTCTGTTGCCAGGCTGTTCTTCCCCTGTAAATGCTTCTCTCATTACAATCAGCAGCCGCTGCCGCCTGTCTCAGTTTATTCTTTCACTTGGAAAACAATTTACTGAGCATCTCCTGTGTGCCAGGCCCTGTGCTTGCCTCAGAGAGCAGCAGACACAGGCGACATTAATGGAGCATTTACGGAGACTGGGCCCTGCACTGTATGCTGTTTATTAACTCATTTAGTCCTTCACAACAACTATATGAGGTAAATGCTGTTATGTTCCTCATTTTACAGATGAGGAAACTGAGGCTTAGAAAGATTAAGTCACCTGTCCTAGGTCATGCAGCTAGAAACTGACAGAGCTAGGGTCTGAGCCCAGCTCGGACTCTGGAGTTCACCTTCATTGCCCCAGTGCTAT
Source organism: Mustela nigripes (assembly GCF_022355385.1). Taxonomy (NCBI): domain Eukaryota; kingdom Metazoa; phylum Chordata; class Mammalia; order Carnivora; family Mustelidae; genus Mustela; species Mustela nigripes. The sequence goes on along the minus strand of NC_081557.1, from coordinate 49,869,974 downwards.
TCTCCCTAGGGAGGCTAGGCTGAGGCATCTGGAGAGACATTGGTATGAGTCTGTGGGGCCCAAGCCTAGTCCTGCAGAGCCAAGAGCAACCAGCCAGGCAAGGAGGAGAGTAGGGGACATTCCCAGGCAGAAGGAGCAGCTCAGACAAGGGCACAGGAAGCAAGTCTGGCAGGAGAGTATAGGACCAGGAGGGGGATTAGTAGAGAGGCCGAAGAGGGAGCAGGTCAGGTCCCAGACTCCTCCCTGAGTCTGTGAAGCTGAGGTGGAGACTGGCTCCCAGCTGTGTTATCACAGGACAGGCAGGCTCTCTGGAGATTATAAAGCTGGTGTCACTCAGTCTTCACCCTCTGGTGTGCCAGCTTCTAGGTGCCCTGGTAGGGCCTCCGCAGGGATGGCCCCTCAGCATGTAAATGATTCCAGAAATACCCAGCAGCAGAGTGGAATCAGATAGTTTTAGCTGAACTCCTTAACTGCCCGGGGCTTCAGTTCCTTTTTTTTTTTTTTTTTTAAGATTTACTTATTTGGGAGGGAGAGAGAGCACACACACACAAGCGTGGGGTAGGGGTAGAGGGAGGCGGGGAGAGAGGGAAAATCCCGAACAGAGTCCCCACCTCACCACGGAGCCTGACAAGGGGCTCCATCCCACAACCCTGGGACCAAGACTGGAGCCAAAACCAAGAGTCAAACGCTTAACCAACTGAGCCACCCAGACACGCCTGGGCCTCAGTTTCTAAAAAAGAAACGTGGCAACGATCATAGCTTCCTTATAGACTTGTGGGAATTAACTGCCTAACACAGAACCTGGTTCAAAATGTGCTTTCTTTCCTTTCTTGACTCCTGCTCCTGCCTAAATTCCTTCAGCAGAGGAGAAAAAGCCTGAACAGACTCAGAGAATGTTTGTGACTAACAGAGTCCTAGGTCCTTTGGCACTAATGCTGTGAATGCGGGGAGCGCCCGACATCCATGTGGGGTACTTAGTCCACGCCACCTGATGTTCTGGTTGTTCTCTCATCAGATTTACACCATCATTTTTGCGTTTGGGAACCTGGAATGTGGTGATGTTCGTGACCTATGAGCAGCTGAAACGAGCCTTGATGAAAGTCCAGATGCTACGGGAATCTTCATTCTGAATAAAGCAGGGCCACTTAGTACTTAATTGGAACAAGAACCAGTGGGTCCCACACAACCCCACACATGTTTACACAACTGTTTATTTCCTGCTGAATCAAGAAACAGAAGCAGAGAAAGGATTCTGGTCTTCAGTGCTTTGTCTTAAGAACACATTTGTTTTGTATGGACAAGATGGAAATTAAATTATATTAATTTGAGGGACCCATGATGTTGGATGCCTAACATTTAGGCAAGAGAAAATAAACCAAAACATCCACTTGGATAAAACAAAAGTCTGAAAACCTATGTTCTGTAAAAAAAAAAAAAAAAAAATTTAAAAAAATCTAATGAGATGATGAATTGTAAACAGGAAAGACTGCAAACGTGAGACAGCAGTGGTACATGACACCTGGAAACCAGCTAAGGAGTGTGGAGGGACGCTGCCGAAACAACATAGCTGTGACTGCAGCCTTTGGTTAACTATGGATCATCAGCCATCTGTGTAATGTGCCTGCCACTTAGAAGCCACTGGGATTCTAGAAAATAGGAGACCAAAAAAAAAAAAAGAGAAAGAGAACGAGAAAACCGGGAACCTGTGCCAAAAGAACACTGCTGGGCCAGCATGAGGCTGAGATTCGTAACTGTTCCCTGATGACACTGCAGAATCAAGAGGGCAGACCTCATCTTCTTTCCTGTAAAATGGGAGTAATAAACCCCTCCCTCCTCTCTCACCCGGGATGTTATGAGGATCAGGTGACAGGGTGGACATGAAAGCTCTTGATAAAAGCGGAAGCTCTGATATTTACAAGTTCTTGGGAAAGATATTCTCAGGACAGTAAAGAACTGCCAGGGAAATTTGAAAGGTTGAAAAGTTGTCTAGAGGTTAGACCAAAGGAGCCAGGGGCTGGGGGGCCAGGGGTGACAGAATGGTGTGCAGTCATGGAAGGCCCACTCCCACGCAGCCCTGGCTTCCCAGCAGGACTGTAAGACCCCTGAACGGTACCAGGCTTGGGGAAAAAGAGGTAGATGCCAGGCTGACAGCCTAAAGTAGCAGGGCTCAGAGTTTTTTTTTTTTTAAGATTTTTTATTTATTTATTTGACAGAGAGAGAGATCACAAGTAGGCAGAGAAGCGGGCAGAGTGAGAGGGGAGAAGCAGGCTCACCGCCGAGCAGAGAGCCCGATACGGGGCTCGATCCCAAGACCCTGGGATCATGACCCGAGCTGAAGGCAGAGGCCACTGAGCCACCCAGGTGCCCCAAGGGCTCAGAGTTCTTTGGAAAATTATTATAATTCAGTAAAGGGTGTGGGAACGAGAACAGCCTTCTCTTTCTTGGACAGAATGTCCCTTTCTCACCAGGTTTCCTGTTTGCCAGCACTGGGCCTTTGTGACATTAATAACAGTACTGGGTTCAAATGTCCCCTCCCCTCATCTTACCAGAAACCTAACCACCAGGAATCCTAATACCTCACTGTCCTAGCAGAGAAGTAGAAATAACAATCCCCCACCTTTGTAGAAGTGCTCAGCAACGTCATCTCTCCCTCCCCACTCTGACACGGCTGCATCCCAGGAGGGGAAAAGTAAATGTCCACTCACCCTTAGCACTCTCCTAAATTTAAATGATAATTTGAGATTATCAACATATATAAACTGGAAAGTTCAAATAAAAGCAAAAAAAAAAAAGAAAGAAAGAAAGAAAGATTATTTCTGTTTAATATCTGGTTTGATTTTTAAATAAAACCCATATTTAAAATTTTCTCTTTCTTTTGACTTGACTGGCATGTACAAGTCATTCTTTTTTTTTTTTTTTTTTTTTTTTTTTTTAAAGATTTTTTTTTTTTTTTTGACAGAGAGAGATCACAAGTAGGCAGAGAGGCAGGCAGAGAGAGAGAGAAAGAAGCAGGCTCCCTTGCTGAGCAGAGAGCCCGATGCGGGCCTCGATCCCAGGACCCTGAGATCATGACCTGAGCCGAAGGCAGCGGCTTAACCCACTGAGCCACCCAGGCGCCCTGTACAAGTCATTCTTAAACTCCTGGTCTCAGTTTGTAAATTCCTAGGGCCAGGAACTATGTCTTCTATGAGTTACTATGCAACAATATGTATTTTTTTTAATGTATATATTTATTTCAGAAAGAGAGAGAGCATGAGCAGGAAGAGGGGGCCAGGCAGAGGGAGAGACGGAATCCTCAAGCAGACTCCCAGCTGAGGAGGCTGATGCAGGGCTCAATCCCACGACCCTGAGATCATAACCTGAGCCAAAGTCAAGAGCTGGCCGCTGAACCAACTGATCCACCCAGGCGCCCTCCCCATAGCAATGTTAACACATCCTCCACCCAAAACAAACTATCTGGATGATGATACCAAAATAGAGAAAGGATCAGTTCTACCAAGAGTTACTTTGATTGGAAGCAGCACCTTAGTGACCTCTGAGTCCAGACTTTTGAAGAAAGGAAAACCAGGGGTGCCTCGATGGCTCAGTATTTAGGCATCTGCTAAGGTCAGCTAAGGCGTCTAGCTTAGGTCATGGGATCGAGTCCCACATCAAGTTCTGCATTGGGCTCCCCGCTTGGTGGGGAGCCTACTTCTCCCTCTCCACTTCTTCCTCTCCCTCTCCACTACTCCCTCTCCCCCTACTGCTCCTCCTGCTTGTGTTCTCCCACTCTATGTCAAATAAATAAATAAAATCTTCAAAAAAGTAAGAAAGGAAGGAAGAAGGAAAAAGAAAGGAAAGAAAGCCCAGATTGGTGGGAGGTCTTCTATAGTTTCTTGGGCAAAATATTAGCTCTCTTTCCCCACTTTTTAAAGGCAGAAGTTGAACCAAATGAACTAAAGCTCTAAAGTTCAGTGATTCTAAGAACTGAAACAGCTTCTTCAAAACCACAGCATGCAAGCCCTTCCTAGTTCTATCCCCAATTTCTGCCACAAGGAAGTCAGGGATGAGATCTTGTAAAATGGTCAGGTCACCAGCTGAGGCCCCACAGGGAAGTTGGTGTCTTAGCTCTGTGCACCCGTCCCCCATAACACATCCACAGACACTTACTCCATCAAGTCATTAAGAGGAAATGTGCTCTGGGGCTCCTAGGTAGCTCACATGTTCTCACTC
>NC_081557.1:49818764-49865752 GCF_022355385.1 Mustela nigripes | reverse complement strand
AGAAAGAAAGAAAGAAAGAAAGAAAGAAAGAAAGAAAGAAAGAAAGAAAGAAAATAAAATTTACTTTAAAAATGCACTTGGGGCACCTGGGTGGCTCAGGTGGTTGGGTGTCTGCCTTTGGCTCAGGTCAAGATCCTGGGGTCCTGGGATCAAGCCCTGCATCAGGCTCTCTGCTCGGCAGGGAGCCTGCTTCTCCGACTCCCTGTGCCTGCTGCTCCCACTGCTTGCGCTCTCTCACGCTCTCTCTGTCAAATAAATAAAATCTTTAAAAAAATTTTTTGTTTTAATTTAAAAAATAAATAAATAAATATGCACTTAATTTGAAAAAGGGATCACTGGTGATCTCCAAGAAACATGTGTGCCTGTGTATCTATGTGTGCAGGGTATCTGTATGTATGTGTGAGTGTGTGTGTATATGCAGGGATGATGAGAGGAGCTGGCCAGGATAAGGAAACAAGCAGCCCACAGGCCCTATGGGAATGAGCTTGACATGTTCAGAGAACAGAAAGAAGGCTGTGTGTGGCTGGCATTAAGTGAATGAGGTGAACGTGAGATCATTCCTTTATTCATGCATGAAATATGTAAGAGCTGTGCCAGAGGCTGAGAAGTCAGAGGACAGCCAATTGTCTGGAAAGTGTGGCAGAGAAAGGAAGGAGGGGGGAAAGCCACTGTAGAAGGGGTAGGAAAGTCCTGAGGGTTTCTTTCCATTTACACACACAGAGTAGAAGAAAGGAAAGATTGAAGATAAGGGAAATAGATTGCAGAAACAGGATCCTGGAGAAGACAGAAGAGGACAGAATAATGGGGTAAGGTGGTAGGGATCACTCTGGAATGGATATGGAAAAGCCAGAAATAAAACAGCCATAAAGGTAAACATTTTGAAATGCAGAGAAGCAAAATGAAAGCATTCTCCAGTCTTCCCATCAAAATTTCAGGAATGGTTATATAGGAAAGTCGGTTAGGGCCTAGAGAGTTATTTATTAAAAAAAGGATCTTAAAAGCTCTTTCTTTCTCCCTTAAAATATAATTTAATGAACAAACTGGGTCCTCTGGTACACCCCTCGCACCATTCTCTGTTCTCTGCCACGCTGAGCTGTCTGGAGCCCTCACCATCGGGAATTCCAAAGTGTAAGGCACCAGGCCCCTAGTGGGCTTCCCCCAGCTGTCTCAGGGCTCGCACACCATAAACATGGAGGTCCACATAAAGCACATCACCCACAGAGCAAGCTGCTAGCCAATATGTGACAGGGTCTTTAAAATTCACAGAGAAAATATGCCAAGTAGATAGTCCTCTACATACCCACCATCAGCTATGATATGGAAATATAAACATGTCAAGAAAGATGACTGCAAATACTTTGAGGACCTATTATACTCTCGATTTTTTCAGGCTTTACCTTCACCATTTATTGGATATTGTGGGTCTGAAGATAATATTTTTGTATCATGCTGAGGTTACAGAGGACATTTTGAAAAAAGAGAAAATTTCTGCTTCATTGTCCAATGTTATTAGAGCTGACTGTCTACGGTTTCTTGGCATTAAAAGACAGTGGTACATTGATATTATGAATCAGTATAGATCAAATTTTTTCTTTTTGAAATTTGGAGGAATGATCACCTACCAATAAAGCCAGTAGAAAATCCCACAGAGACATGGTAAGGAGTGTAAACTGGTCAGATCACAAAAATGATGTAAAAATATGCATCTTGCCTGAGAAATATATATAGTTAAGATCATTGATTCAGGTCAGTCCTTAACTCTCTGGATCACTAGATTATAATGTGGTGCATAGTTTATATAATAAAGGATTTATTTATTTGAACCTATCAATCTCTGATGACAATTTCATTTTTTTTAAAGATTTTATTAATTTATTTGACAGAGAGAGATCTCAAGTAGGCAGAGAGGCAGGCATAGAAAGAGGAGGAAGCAGGCTCCCTGCTGAGCAGAGAGCCCGATGTGGGGCTTGATCCTAGACCCTGAGATCATGACCTGAGCCGAAGGCAGCGGCTTTAACCCACTGAGCCACCCAGGCACCCTAACAATCTCATTCTCTTGAAGGTTCTGTAATGAACTGAGTGCAACATGACTAGTAATTACTTTGGAACTATAGTTCTTTCAATAGGTAAGCATATTAATGCTGCCGAGCTTGCAAATGTCCTTGAGATACACTTATCATTGGTTATGAATGATTTGTCCAAGTACTGCTGATTGGGCCAACTTTGTGCATAAGAAGAGACAAGTAAGAAACCGGGATCAACTTCATTATCATGGTGGAATGTACCCTCTGTAAACAAATTTAAAAGTAGTCTACATCCACAAAAGATATTCTTACCAGGGCAGGTGGAGAAAGTAGGAGTCCTGAACGAGAAGCTTTGTCAGCTCTGATACTGAAACTAGATCCAGCTGACACAGTCTGTCCAAGCAGTGCGGGTCTGTCCCCAGGATATACAAAGATACTGCTTCCCTATTTGACTCCACTATTACCTTCTTTTTTTTTTTTTTAAGATTTTATTTATTTATCAGAGAGAGAGAGGGAGAGAGAGCGAGCACAGGCAGACAGAATGGCAGGCAGAGGCAGAGGGAGAAGCAGGCTCCCTGCTAAGCAAGGAGCCTGATGTGGGACTCGATCCCAGAACGCTGGGATCATGACCTGAGCTGAAGGCAGCTGCTTAACCAACTGAGCCACCCAGGCATCCCCACTATTACCTTCTTAATGATGGGAAATCTTTCACCAAAAGTTAGCAAACTCTCACAGGAGTCTCTGGACAGCTTCCTTACAGAATCAGAAAAGATTCAAAATACTTGGGAAGGACAAGCGGAGACTACAGAGATATCTTGATCTGGCACTTAGAGAAACAAATACTGTCTGTGCATTGTAATGACAACCTGATTATGTTTTTCTTCTGAATCTCTTACACTGTAAAGCCTTCTTGATTTGAACCCTACAACTTGCAGCAGACTTCTAAACAAAAATTACAAATTGCTTGTTACCATGGCTCCTCTCACTGACAGATCCAGCCCATTGGCAGGAGGACAGCTCGGCATTTTAGACCCATTATCCAGAAGTCACCACCCAGAAGTTAAATCCCCATTTTTTTATTACTGTCCAAAAGTGTAAGACTTCAAAAACAGTCAGATATAATTCATGGTCAATATTAGGCACTAATAATGTCTTAGAGTCATAAACCTGAAGTAAGAGGTGCCTGGGTGGCTCAGTGGGTTAAAGCCTCTGCCTTTGGCTCAGGTCATGATCTCAGGGTCCTGGGATCGAGCCCCACATCGGTCTCTCTGCTCAGCGGGGAGCCTGCTTCCCCCTCTCTCTCTGCCTGCCTCTCTGCCTACTTGTGATCTATCAAATAAATACATAAAATCCTTAAAAAAATAATAAACTTGAAGTAATTCCTACTTCACACATATTCACACATATTGAATGATGGGATGAGAGAAACTTTTCCCATTTGATAAAACAACTACAAGGAGAGGCGTGAGTCATAAAGCATTGCAAATATTCGGAACAGGATGAGTTAGCAGGGATTTCTGTGGTTATGTCACCATGCTCTACACTTCTAAACAACCTACAAACAGAAAACTTGGTGATGTTTCTGAGAAAAAAAGGAGAACCTGATTTAACTTCTGACTCAGAGCAAATGAACGTACAGAATCATTTGAAATAGTTACTGAGGAAGCAACTACAGATTCAACAACAAAACAGAACTCTAATGTTGCCACAACAGAAGCCGACTGGTTTCCCCTTGAGCTGTGCTTTGAAATTCCTGGTTAGCTCTGAATTAAATGAGAATGTTTGTAGGAAACCTGCTACACACAAACTTTGCAGAGAAAAAAGCCTTCAAAAACCCCATTCAGAACAAACAAACCACTCCACTCCGTTCAGAGAAAACTCTGTCTACACGTCCTTAATTTTTCATTCATTCCAGGAAAGAGATTTAAACACTGGATATTCACACTGAAGCCAGTTTTTCAAGTTTGCTTTACCATCTTATGCTGGTATGGAAGTCCCACTTCCTGCAAATAATGCAATATTTAAAGACAAGAAATCTTATCAATCTTATCAGAATGGAATAGAGGGTCACCCTCCTCACTGCTAATCTTCACTTGCAGTAATTTGATAACAACATGTGTTATTCACACTGGGTGTTTTTTTTCTTTCTTAAAGCTAGCTTTATAATGACGGTCACTAAAAAGCATCCTGCTGGTGTAGTGTAACTAATCACTTAAATGATGTTCAAAGTGTGTTGTGGTATAGTTTGGGAAACATTTAATATTGTTTGGCATCTTGCTGACTATAGCACATCCTAATGCAACAAAGAGCTGCTTTATTCTTTTTAATATTTTATTTATTTGACAGAGAGAAAGAGCACAGGCAGGGGGAATGGCAGGCAGAGGGGGAGGGAGAAGCAGGCTCCCCGCTGAGCAGAGAGCACAATTCAGGGCTCCATCCCAGGACCCTGAGATCATGACCCAAGCTGAAGCCAGGTGCCTAACTGACTGAGCCACCCAGATGACCCAAACACTATATCTGTAATGTTGAATTAGAAAAACACTGTTAAGAGTTAAAAGATGCATCTTTAAAGAAGTTAAAAGATGTATCTTTATTCAGTAATAAAAAGGAATTAAGTGCTGATGCATACTACAACATAGATGAACCCTGAAAACAGAATGCTAAGTGAAGGAAGCCAGACACAAAGGACCACATACAGTATGCTTCTACTTACATGAAAAGTCCGAATAGGTAACTCTATAGAGGGAGAAAGTAGGGCTGGGAAAGATGGAGGTTATTGGGGCATGACAGGTAAAGGGTAAGGAGGGGTTGGGTGTTTTGAAATGATTAAAATGTTCTAAAATTGGTTGTGGTGACGGTTGCACAACTCTATACTAAAAACTGTTGACTTTCTCTCTAAATGGATGAATTGCAGAGTATATTAATTATATTTCAATAAAGCTGGTACCAGAAAAAAAAATGCAAATTGGACCTGTTAACATCCTTTCAAGGATTGCTTGTTGGACTTTGAATGAATTCTAAATGGGTAAAAAAAAATTTTTTCCCCAAAACTTCTCATAAGATGTCAGTGAATCTTTATAGTCTGAGTAAAGACCTTAAAAAACAAGGTTAAGGGATGCCTGGGTGGCTCAGTTGGTTAAGCAGCTGCCTTCGGCTCAGGTCATGATCCCAGTGTCCTGGGATCGAGTCCCACATCGGGCTCCTTGCTCCACAGGGAGCCTGCTTCTCCCTCTGACTCTGCCTGCCACTCTGTCTGCCTGTGCTCACTCTTGCTCTCTCTCTGACAAATAAATAAAATCTTTAAAAAAAAAAAAAGGTTAAATTATATACAACTATGCTGATTTGCATATCTTCAATAAGATTCAATTGATATGCATAAGTTAAAGATATCTACTAGAATTCTTAATGTCTTGGGGCACCTGGGTGGCTCAGTAGTTAAGCATCTGTCTTTGGCTTGGCATGATCCCAGGGTCCTGGGTTCGAGCCCTACCTCAGGCTCCCTGCTCAGTGGGAAACCAGCTTCTCCCATTCCCCCTGCTTGTGTTCCCTCTCTTGCTGTGTCTCTCTCTATCAAAGTAAATAAAATCTTTAAAAAAAAAAGAATTCTTAATGCCTTTTCAAACTTCTCAATACTGCATGTTTATTGTTTTATACTCTTTCTACTCTAAATACCAAGAAGTATTTTCATAAGAAGAGTTAAATCTCTTCCATTAGCTCCAAAAGCATAGGTAACAAAATATAAAATTAGACGAGATCTAGGTTTGATATAGTAACGCATAAAATCACAATTACAATGTTCATAGTGACGGCTTATAAATGTTAGCAGTGATCATAAAGCTTATCCTTAGAACAACTCAAGATAAAAAAATACAGTGCTGACTGCTAGAAAGTCTTTGTTTAAAAAACAAAAAAAGAAAGAAAGAAAAAAGAACCTAGCATCAATTAAAAAAAAAGACTTGTTTATTTGAGAGAGAGCTTTCAAGTGGAGGAAGGGGCAGAGGAGAGAGAGAGAGAAGCAAACTCCCCACTAAGTGGGGGAACCTGATGGGAGGGGAGGTGGGTGTCATCCCATGACCTGAGCCAAATTGAGAGTTGGATGTTCAACCTACTGAGCCATCCAGGTGCCCCTCAATTTTTTTTAAAGCAGCTCTTTGTGGGTGCTTGGATGGCTCAGTCAGTTAGGCACCTGGCTTCAGCTTGGGTCATTATCTCAGGGTCCTAGCATCAAACCCCACTGTTGGGCTCTCTGCTCAGCAGGGAACCTGCTTCTCCCTTCCCCTCTGCCTGCCACTCCCCCTGCCTGTGCTCTTTCTGTCAAATAAATAAAATATTAAAAAGAATAAAGTAGCTCTTTGTTGCATTAGGATGTGCTATAATCAGCAAGATGCCAAACAATATTAAATGTTTCCCAAACTATACCACAACACACTGTGAACATCATTTAAGTGATAAGTTATACCACAGCAGCAAGATGCTTTTTAGTGACCGTCACTATAAAGCTAGCTTTAAGAAAGAAAAAAATAACAGGGAGCCTGTTTCTCCCTCTCCCTCTACCCTACCCCTACCCACCCGCAATGCCCCCACTCTACTTTCTCTCTCTCATGCTCGCTCTCTCAAATAAATTTTTAAAAATTTAAATAAAAATAAATAAAATCTTTTAAAAAAATGCAAACAGATCGTTTTGTGTTTATTTTCAGGGGTTAACATAGCCAACCTACTCAATATTTTAAAATTAACAGAGACACTTGAAGTGTCTAATATTTAATGTTTTCTCATGTTGATTTTAATAACCTAATGTTTTCAATTTTCTATGGCATTTTTTAAAAGATTTTATTTATTTGACAGAGATCACAAGTAGGCAGAGAGGCAGGCAGAGAGAGGAGGAAGTAGGCTCCCCGATAAGCAGAGAGCCCCATGCGGGGCTCAATCCCAGGACCCTGGGATCATGACCTGAGCCAAAGGCAGAGGCTTTAATCCACTGAGCCACCCAGGTGCCCCTTTCTATGGCATTCTTGGGTCTTTTTCATTTTCAGTGTTTCAAATAGATTGTATTTAATTTTTTTTAAGGTTTTATTTATTTATTTGACAGAGATCACAAGTAGGCAGAGAGACAGGTGGGGGGCGGGGGCGGGAAGCAGTCTCCCTGATGAGCAGAGAGCCTGATGCAGGGCTGGATCCCAGGACCCTGAGATCATGACCTGAGCAGAAGGCAGAGGCTTAACCCACTGAGCCACCCAGACGTTCCTGTATTTAAAATTTTAAAGTTCCAAAACTGTAAATACAGTAAACTGTTTTCTGGTATGATTATCAACATTATAAACTTCGTCAGCTTAATTATTGGCACATATATTTACAACTAAACTGGGATATATATATATATATATATATATATATATTCAATGAAACAGATGTGAAACAAGTTTTTAAAATGCACTGACCTGTATGTATACATTCTCTAATCTGTCTACAAGATCTCTAACAACTCAGACAATAGGCTTGCTAAAAGTCCAGGGGTACAGTGTCTATAGCATTACTCTAATCTGCCTGGGTCCATCCAAAATAAAAGAGCATTTGGGGGTTCTGTTGTTTATTTTTTTGTTTTCAAACTCTTGTGTTGAGAGAATTTTTTTTAAGATTTATTTTTAAAAAAAGAAAAAGATTATATTTATTGACAGAGATCACAAGTAGGCAGAGAGAGAGAGACAGAGAGAGAGAGACTCCCTGCTGAGCAGAGGCTTAACCCACTGAGCCACCCAGGCGCCCCTAAAGAATTTAACAGGATTTGTTCTTAAGGGATCCACGCAGGGTCCTGGGAATCTCTACTTCTCTTTTTAATTGTTCGCCCGTGATCCTTTTAACAGCCCTTGAATTTTGCCAGGAATGATTAAACATTTCATGGGTATGCAGTCTTTGGAACTCAGATTCTTCCGTTTGGGCAGTCAGGGTGACACTCTTATCTTCAGGCCTTTAGATGCACCCTGTTCTGTCTCCTCAAGTTCAGCAGTTTCACCACCAGTCACAGGACATCCTGGGAATCATTTCATCACAGCAACAGGCAAAAGCTAGACCAGCTAGTGGATGGGAGCCTCCACAGAGCCAGAAAAAATTCTCTGGCTTGACTTCTCAGTTTCCACTTTTGTTTTCTGCTTCTGCCAGGACCACGTGCTTGGTGTTTTTCTTTCCTGCTATAATTATCCAGGCCCATTCCAGTTATTCTCAGCTGACAATTTCTGCTTGTGGACAATTCAGAAAACAAACGCATGGAACCTGATAAACCAGGGTTTAAGTCGCGGCTCACCACTTCCTAGCTGTGTGACATTAGGTGGCTGATTTAACCCCTTTGGGACTCTTTCCTCATCTGTAAAATTTAGGTTAATATCAGCTTCGCAAGATTATGCTAAGTATTCACACTGAACGTGAACCTGGTAATTGTAGTCAGCAAATGTTCATCTCCCCCCATCCTCCCATTACGCTTTTCCACGCATCTTCAGCAGCAGCCCAAAAGGCACGCACTGAGCCTCTAGTCGCCCCTTGGAATGTTGTGATAATAAAAATATAGAAAATAGCTTCCTGCTCTCGAGAATTTTACAATCTAGTCAGTAAAACCGCTTCCACTACCTCAGTCAATCCCTCAAAACAGTCCTGAGAGGCTGAAAGATGAGAAGAGGAAGGACAGAGAGGCGTACTAGGGCGAAGAGGAGTCCTATCTCCTTCTACTCCCCAAACGCCATATTTGCTCCAGCCACAGTACCCAACTGCTGGTTTTTTACGTGCCTGTCGCCCCGAGAAGACCGCCGGCCCCCTGAAGACGAGCCAGGTTCATCTCATCTAAATCAATTTCTCATCTCGGGGCTGGGCGAGCAGCAGGCCCGGGCCCTGTTCCGCCTACGCTCTCGCGCGGCGCCGGCCCGAGCACTCCGCTGCAAGTGGGGGCGGGAGCGTCACGCTCTGCGCCCGCGTCCCACCCAGGTCGGAAAATCCCCCGGGTCCCCAGGGCAAACCAGGGGTGCGGCGGGAGACTGAGGGAAGACCAGCCGCGCCGCGCGGCCGTTGGCGGTTAACCGCCACCGGCCGCTGCAGCCCTGATTGGCTCCTTCCGCGGGCAACGCGGAGGCTTTAACCAATCGCCAGCGGGCGGGAGGCCCCGCCCAGCCAGAGCGGCGGGAGGCGGGCGTCCTGTTTGCCTGGTCGGGGGGTCGCAGACTGGGCGGGTGAAGCAGGGAGTGCTCTCCACCCGACCCTCTGGGGGCGCTGTTAGAAAGAACCCTGGCGGGGTGCCGGGGTAGAGAGGCTTGTGTGACCCTGGACAGGCTCTGTTCCTTTCCAGGCGTCAGCCTTGCCATTCTCAGCAGGAGGTTGGCAGACCGCGGGGGAGGGGGATATGAGGCGGAGCGACGGAGTGACCCTGCGGGCGCACGAATGGGTAAACGCGGGAATCCGCCTGCATGGCAGGAGAGTGGAGGAAGACGCGCAGAGAACCTTGGGCGTGACTGCCCGTGCGGAAAGGCGGGGGCTAGAAGGTCACCTCCCCCGACCCCACCAGAGCCCACAGGCTCCGTCGCGCAGGCCCCGCCCCCCAGACAGAAACCGCCCAGCGGGCCCGGGGGACCCCCACTGCAAGCTCGCCAGCGGCGCTTTAGGACCGAGTACCATCTGCTCTCCCTCCACGCGCTCGCAGCCAACAAACAGAGCCGCCGGCACTCGTGTTCTCCCTGCTGCCGGGTGAGCCTGGGCCCCGCCCGCCCCAGCCCTGCGCCCGCTACACCTGCGGCAAGCCTGCAACCCGGCGACGCGGATCCGCGCCCTTCCCTCTCTTTAACTTCCCTCCTCTTCTCCCAGCCTATCTTGTATTTTTCTTCTCTCTCCTCTTTTTCCTTATCTCTCTTCTTTCACTCTTTTCCTCTCTCCCTTTTGTTCTTACCGCTCAGGTTCAGTTGCCTGTAATTGAAGCCTCCTCTTCCACTCTCTCCGCTCGTCCTGGATGCCCAGCCCCGGCTTGGGTTGGGGGGCCTTCCGCGCGTCCACGATGATCTGAATGGCCTTCCCCTCCCGAGGAAGAGGAGGTTTTGAGTTTTTGAGTAGGGCCTGCCTCCAGCCCTTCTATCCTCCTCACAGTCCGCACCTGGGGCCTAGCGGACTCCCAAGAGAGGCTTTGACCTATCATGACGTTTTTACAATAGTTCCGTTCGTCAGAGTCGGCTGTGTCGGGGAGTGCTTCTACAGAGTGCCACTAAGGCAGAAATCTCGAAGGCAGTAAATGCGTGATACCAAGCAGACTGGGGAGGGGGTACTCCTGGGTTCATCCCCCCCCACACACACACAGTTTGTGCACTTAATTAGTCCCCGGCTGCCGTGGATGAAATGGACCCTGTTCCCTTTCTCCTCCCCACCTCCCAGCTTAAGGACTGTGGGTTTTTGTGCCTCTAGCAGGTGGCTCTTTCCTTGCTGGAGTGTGATCCTTTAAGAAAGATTTCCCTTTCTAAACCATCCTCTTGGGGCGCCTGGGTGGCTCAGGCGGTTGAGCCTTGGACTGTGGGCTTCCGCTCAGGTCAGGATCCCGGGGTGTGGGTTCCAGCTGGTATGGAGCTCTGTGCTCAGCAGGGAGCGGGCTTGAGGTTTTCTCCCTCCCTCTGCCCCTCCCCCCGGGCATATGATCTCTCTCTCTCTCTCTCTCTCTCTAAAATAAATAAACTCTCTTCTTTGCCCTCATCCACAGGACACATAGTATGTCTATTAGGTGTTTCGTCTCCCAGCCATTTTCTATGGAAAACCAAGGGGATCGGGCCATGATAGCTACTGGCAGCTTTGAAGAATGGGATGCCTTTAGAGAAGCCTGATCTTCAGAGGCCTCAGCGTGAGACCATACAAATCCGGGTAAGAGTCCAGTCTGAGGCAGGAGTCCCCTGCTGCCTACAGCAGCAGCCTTTTGGCCTGGGGCCAGGCGTCTGTAGAATATTAGCAAAAATACCCCCCCCCAAGTGAAGTTGCTCTTCAGAGTTCTCAAAGCACTTTCATATATTCCTGGTCTCATTCTGTCCTTTAAGCTGACCTTGACAAGCCAGGGATGGTGGTCCCCCATATTTACAAAGGAAGAAATTGAAGCCTAGATGGGATAGTGATTAGCCCTTGGTCATCCTGGAAGTCTGCAGCAGAGCTAGGATAGACTCTTTCCAGGCTTGAGTATTACACTTCTTAGTAGGGTCTTTACCACCAATGACCCCATACTCATGCCTCTGAAGGACCTGGGCAAACCCACAGCAACATTTGAAATGGCAAGTGAGCCTCTGTGCACCTATCTTGGAGATGGACGGGGGCTGGGTCTTGTTCTTCTCTGGCCTTCACAGCACTGCAGCCTAGGTCAGGGTCAGGATACAATTGACCCCAGAGAAGGGATATGGTTTGCCTGAACCTTCTCAGAACTGTCAGATTGGCATGAGAGAACTTGGGTGTTAGACTTCCTTGCAAAAGCCCTACCTATGCCGGGGCTGAGAAAACAGTGGGAGAGAAATGTTCTGGACACCAGCGCAAAGCAAATTGCATAAGCTTTGGAGCCTATACACGTGGCTCTGGCTAAGCTCCCTCCTCTGACATGGAAGTAAGGCAGCCACCTCACAGGGCTGCTCTGAGGAGTGAGCTAACAGTGCTCCCCCTGGGGGGGTGGGGAAGGTATGGAACACGTCCTGGGGGATAGTTAGGTCAGACAGGGAACCTGGGGCATCTGAAGCACCTTCATCAACCCGTTCTGCCGTATGACTCCCAATCTTCACTGAGCCTCATGTGGCCAGGTTTCAGGAAAACTCAAATAAGGTCTGGCCTGTAGGAGCTCTGAGTACAGCTGAGTGGTGAGGAGCCTCTGGATTTCACTGTTTGCCCCAGCTACCTGGAGTGAGCAGCCCAGGAGGAAGCAGCTGTTTGCTTCCATGGGTCTTTGTGTACTCAACGGACTCCAACCACATCCTCCTCTTGCTGGCCAGCATTTTGCTCATGGCCCCAGTGACAAGGGTGGCTAATCAGGCTGGGCTCAGAGCAGCTGCTCCTGAAGTCAGAGAAGTGAGCTCAGCGAAGAGAGAAGCAGGTCACCCTCCCCCACTGGGCCACTGGGCTCACTTCCTCCCCAGCCCGTGGGGGCAGCAGAGAAGGGTGTTGTTCCAACTTTGAGAACAAAATGGAGTATTTGGTTTCCTGTTTCACTCTTGAGAGCTCTGACCTGCACCTCCCCAAGCCTGCCCTTCCTTTGAAGATGGTGGATCCCCTGTGTTGAAGGAGAGGAAACTGGCCAGAGAAGGAGCCAGTTTTCCTGGCATCACACAGTAGTCCAGGGGGAGAGAGTCCAGGGCCTGTGTACCTGCTCTCACCCCTGAGAGTTGCCCAGGATCCTTCAAGGCCCAGCTAAATATCACCTTTTCTGATCACACACTCTTCCTTTCTTCTCTCCTGATGGAGTTAGTTGTTCCCTCCCCATTTTGAGAGTATGTCCTGCAGGCCCCAAATGCAGCTTGAATTACCTGCCCATCCCCTATGCCAGACAGTAAGGGCCCTCTGGGGTGACCTTGTCTCCTGCCTCTCAGTAAATCAACACCCAGCAAAGCAGTCTTGAAGGAATGACTCTAGAGAGCCCCAGTGTGCAGGCTTAGGAAGAGAATGAGAATAGTGGGCTTGGAAAGGGTTGAACTGGCCTTGCCATTCTTTTTTTTTTTTTTTTTTCCCCTAGACTTAGGCAATTTCAGACCTGTAGGAACCTCTCCTGCTTAAGAAATCCAGGGCATAAGCCTGTGAGTTTGTGCCTGTCAGGTCTTGGTCTGACCGCAACATTTTCCCCACTTCTGCCTGTCTTCCGGACCTGCGGAAGCAGGAATGTGGGCATCAGCAGTGAGCTCTCTGCACCCAGCAGACAGAAAGCTGGGGCATTGACTCAGAGGCACTGACTTATCCCACTAAGATAGCCAGGAGCTGGACTCTCCCTGTAAGTCCGGGAAAAGGAGAGGCCGCTTCACAAGATGTGTTCTCCCCAAGCAGGAATTGCTTCTCCAGAGCTCACGAGGTTGCTCTGGTTCTTGCTTAGGGACGTGATACTGTCAGGGAAGGTAGGGATGGCGTGGTGAGCAGGGAAGGACTGGGCATACTGCTGCTAATGGGACTTCTTTCTCCTTGGCTTAGATTCCGGCAGAGTTCCTCTGTCTCGTCTTGTTGCTGCCTGAAAGTGTTCCATTCACCACTCTTTTTCCATCTCCTGGGAGGTAGCGGGATATCAGCATTATGGTTGGGTTCAAGGCTACAGATGTACCCCCTACTGCCACGGTGAAGTTCCTGGGGGCTGGCACAGCTGCGTGCATTGCAGATCTCATCACCTTTCCTCTGGACACGGCGAAAGTCCGGCTGCAGGTGAGTGGATGAAGCCTAGGGTTCTTGATATTGTCTGGTCTGCTCTGCCCCAAAATACAGACTACTTAAGGGCCAGGGAAATGTTTAGAACTGTAAACTTTGGAACATAGGGATGGCAGGAGATGGAAAGTGCAACCTGCCTTATCCATAACCACCCACCTTGACCTTGCAGATCCAAGGAGAGAGGCAGGGGCCAGTGCGGGCTGCGGCCAGCACCCAGTACCGCGGCGTGCTGGGCACCATTCTGACCATGGTGCGCACCGAGGGCCCCCGCAGCCTCTACAGTGGGCTGGTCGCCGGCCTGCAGCGCCAAATGAGCTTTGCCTCCGTCCGCATCGGCCTCTACGACTCTGTCAAGCAGTTCTACACCAAGGGTTCTGAGCGTGAGTGTGGGACTGGGCCATAGGCCCCTTGGCCTTTTCTTCATTGTGATGATTGATCAAATCATCCCTGATTGATGATTTGCTGCATAGCCCCTTTAGGCTTCCAGATCCTTAGGCTAGTCAGAGGAACGGAGAACTGGAAGGGACCTTGATTCCTAATGATTCCTGAACACCTGGGCTGTGCTAAGCTCTGCAGGGCATTGTCCCAGGACAATCCTCACAACTGCTCTGAGAGTAGATGGCATCATCTCCAGATGAAAAGACTTGAGTCTTCTTGGTGGAAAGGACTTGGCCAAGAGCACACAATGGGGAACCAGAAAAACACAGCTAGGACTTTTGCCTCCAAGACCACTCTTCCATTTCATCTCCTCAGCATGCCTTGCCCACCCTCCATTTTATACATGTGGAAACTGAGAACCCAGATCAAAAGGTTGGCTTTTCCCAAGATTACAGGAGAGAGAGAAATAAATCTGGCATGCGATCCCAAGTCTTAACAGGTCCCAGGCCTTGAGAAGGCCACTTCTCTCTAAGCTTTGGTTTTCACATTTGTCAAATGGAAAGGACTGTGATTTCTCAGGGCATGTAACCTCTTGAGCTAAGTCTCACTTTGTCCTGCTCCTTGCTGTGACCCTGTGCATAGCAAGTAATAGACCTTCACAGTGTTACTTTTCTTTGATGCAGAGAGTTTTTCGAGCAAGAGCTTATCTGAATCCTATTCCCAAAAGGCCAGAGATGAGATGCTTTTGGTGAGGAGAGGTGGAAAGTGAGTCCAACCCCCCAGGCACTGACCCCCACGGTTTTCCCACAGATGCCAGCATCGGGAGCCGCCTCCTGGCAGGCAGCACCACAGGTGCCTTGGCTGTGGCTGTGGCCCAGCCCACAGATGTAGTAAAGGTACGGTTCCAGGCTCAAGCCCAGGCTGGAAGTGGCCGGAGATACCAAAGCACTGTTGATGCCTACAAGACCATCGCCCGAGAGGAAGGGTTCCGAGGACTCTGGAAAGGTTTGTGTCTGTGTATCAGGTGTTTCTTCTCCCACATCCTCCTTCTCCCCTAGTCTCTGGTTCCACATTGGTACTCTTTCCTCCTGTAGGAACCTCTCCCAATGTTGCTCGTAATGCCATTGTCAACTGTGCTGAGCTGGTGACCTACGATCTCATCAAGGATGCCCTCCTGAAGGCCAACCTCATGACAGGTGAGTTAGAGTAATTGGTGCTGGGTCTCGTCTTTCCTACCATCTGGGAGCAGATGCGGGAGTCTGGTTGCCTGAGGACTGACTACATCTTTTCATCCTGCTTCCCCTATGCTTGTGGAATGAGTTTAGATTTACCATATTGAAGCCTGCTAGGATGTAGCTCCCACTTTGCACACTGAGGCACTGAGGCAAAAGGAGTCTTAGGTCATCAGGAGAAGTCCCAGCTGGAGTGTCTCTCTCTAAAACCATCAGACCCCTAAGCTATTTTAATAATCCCTTTCCTTCTGGAATGATGGGGTGAGGAGTCCTGACCGCCTCTCCCGCTCCTCCTTGGCAGATGACCTCCCTTGCCACTTCACTTCCGCCTTCGGGGCGGGCTTCTGCACCACTGTCATCGCCTCCCCTGTCGATGTGGTCAAGACAAGATACATGAACTCTGCCCTGGGCCAGTACAGCAGCACTGGCCACTGTGCCCTCACCATGCTCCAGAAGGAGGGTCCTCGAGCCTTCTACAAAGGGTGAGCCTTTGATCCGTCCCATCCAATTTGAAGCCCCCTGGCTGCCCATACCTACACACAGATAGGAGAGAACCACCTGCAACCAGGTGTCAAGCTATTCTGATCCTGGTCCTGGTATTTCACCAGCATTTTCTCATGCTCTTAACTACTTCCAGAGTTGTCATCCCTACTTTGTCGGTACTAAAATGGAGACTCCCGGGGGATTCTTGGCTGACAGCCACACAGCTGTGGGCCTGTGTTCCCTGAGTGCTCAGCCTCCTTGGGGGCAGAGCAGCTGGGTTGGATTGGATACCATGGGTGAGTGGGAGGTGGGAGTGCCCTCAGGAGTCACCAGATTACCCTCTGTGACCTGTGTTTTCTCTCTTCTAGGTTCATGCCCTCCTTTCTCCGTTTGGGTTCCTGGAACGTGGTGATGTTTGTCACCTATGAGCAGCTCAAACGGGCCCTCATGGCTACCCGAACTTCCCGCGAGGCTCCCTTTTGAGCGTCTCCTGCTGCTGAGCCCACCACCTCTAGCTTTGGCTTTGGCTCAGGCTCAGCTCTATCCAGGCCGTGCTTCCCTTCCCTCTCTCCTCACCCCTTCCTTCTACTCTCTTTCCCACCACCTCCCTTTCCTCTCCCCACATTCTCACCCTTCTTCCCTACCTCATCTCCCCATCGCCTCTCAGTCCCAATAGAGTTGACCCCAGCTAACACTGTAAGAGGACTGGCATCAGCCAGGATCCCAAGCCTTCAGTTGCTTGAAAAGTTAAGCCCAGCTCTTTGTTCTGCCCCCAAGCCCAGCCCAGCCAGCATGTCACCCATAAAACAGGTTCAACCTTGGTGTCTCTTCCCTCTCTCATAGCTCTTAGCAGAGGTTTTGGTCCAGTGGGCCCTTTTGGCACCTAACTTAGAAAGGTATGACCCACCTTCTGCTGCCAGCATCCAATCTGGGGCCCATAGAGGTCATCCTGTCCATTTCTCTTCCCAGACCGGGCCCAGGGCTTAGATGGCAAGTGAAGGAGCAGCCGGGGCAGCAGTAGCTTCACTTGCACCAGGTCACATCACCCATGCCTGGTACTCTAGCACCTGCCTTTCTAAACCCTCTAGCTGACCCTGTTTATCTGCAAAGTCGGTGTGTTCCTGTCTACCCTACATTGCCTCTGCTTCTTGGAAGATTTAGAGAACTTGGGAACCTTAGATGCTATGAACTTAGTTTATTCCATTCTACAAATGAGAAACCTTCTCAAAGTCCCAGACCTAGTGAGGCAAAGCCAGGCCACTTCTTGTCCTCCAGTCATGCCCTTAGTGGGTGGTACTCCTGCACTGGTGGGACATGCTGCAAGGCAAACAGGTGGCCTCAACCTGAGGATACTTTCATTTGGAGTCTCAGCCTCTCCCTGGGCTCAAGATCCCAAGGAGGCAGTGCCAAGACAGAACTTAGGCTGCACACGGTGTCAACCTCCCTGTCCCTAGCACCTGTCCTCAGACAGGAAAGCAGATTTTATATCTGTTTCAAGGGGTTGGGTACTCTGAAGTCCCGGGATGCTGAGGCATCTCGTGCAGAGGTAGGCCCATTTTATAGCTGCTGGAAGAAGATGAAGGTTGAGACCAGTCATGCAAGCAAGGACATATAGGAAGTCAGCAACTGAACGGGGGCCAGTCAGACTCCTCTCTCCCCTTGTGGACTCCTCACGCAGGGACCAGTGCTAGAGTCCTTTGGAAAGGGTTGGGCAGCTGTAGAGCCAGGCTCAGAGAATATGACTCCCCTCTTCCAGCTGCCTAAAGCAGCTAATACTACTGCTCTTTCCCCGCTGGTCAGAGCTGGAGGCTCAGCCCTTCAGTGCTTTGGCAAGGGGTCCAGGATATTAGACTGGTTCTTGGAGACAGAAGGAGGGCCCAGGATTCCTCACCTACTTCCTAGCATCTGACAAATTGAGCTGGGGTCTCAGTCCCTGAGAGAGACAGGGTTGGGTGCCATGAACAGAGCCAAAGTGAAGGTGGTAAGCAGCCCAGTGGGGCTGTCTGCTGGGCTGTGGGGAATCAGCATAAATGGAGGACTAACCCTCCTGCACCCTAATTCTCATGTTAGTTCTGGGAGGCAGGACTTCCTGTTAACGCACCAGAGGAAAGGGTCAATTTGTTGCCCTAGGCATGTCAGCTGATACCACTCACCAGCCTTATGTCCCAGATATTAGGATGGACACAAGGCCACCGGGCTCCATCATGGTTCTGGGCATGATCCTGGGACAGTGAGGAGCTTGGGGAGGTGGCAGAAACCACTGGGCAGCATATCTGTAAGCCTCAGTAATTCAGTAACCAGTCCTCACGGCCTATAAAATGAATATATGCCAAGCCAGCCTGCTTTGCCTACCATAGGAGGTAGCACCGAAGATCACGGAGGTAATAGAAATCTCATAAAGGTCTTCCATCAGGCCTAAAAGCACACTTCCTTCAGAGCCTCACCATGAAAAGGCTAGAGGCAGGCTTTGCTGCTGGCCTAGAGGAGACAACACGGGCACCACACTCCCTCATCCACTTGCTCACTGACCGCAGAGGGCAGCTGGCACCACCCCTCCACCAGCCGTGCCTCAGGGCAGAGTCCACTTCATCTTGTTTCCATAAGGCCCACAAGACCAGGATTGTAATCTTTGCTGTAAGAAACAGGCTCAGAGAAGCGAAGTGATTGGCCCCTGGCATATGCCTGAGGTGTAGCGGATTCCAAGGCCCACATTCCTTAAGGACGGCAGAGGTGCTCCCTAGAACCCTGGTCCAGATTCCACATCTCAAGGGCAGCTCCTGCTGCATTCTCCCTGGTGGTTTTTTATTTTTATTTTTTAAAGATTTATTTATTTGACAGAGAGAGACCAAGCAGGCAGAGAGAGAGAGAGGAGGAAGCAGGCTCCCTGCCAAGCAGAGAGCCCAATGCAGGACTCAATCCCAGAACCCTGAGATCATGACCTGAGCTGAAGGCAGAGGCTTAACCCACTGAGGCACCCGGGCACCCTCCCTGATGGTTTTTTAAATGTCTGACTGGTGCTACTGAAACCACATTTAAGAAAAAACCTAAAGCTTTGATGTGCTTTGAATGGGGGAATTTGATATCGACAGCATGGGGGCCTTTTCTGGTACCTCTGACATCCCTCCATAAAAGTGGCCAGTTACTCTCAGAAGCTTGGATGTATCCTAGCCCAAACCCAGACTCAAAAGACAGAAGAGTTGCATGCCACACTTGCTGATGGATGGTAGGCAGTTTGGGGAGGTAGGTGTGCTCTATATGGGCCCAGCTGGGCCTGGTGGCCATAGCAGCAGCAATCCTGGAACCCTGATTCCTAAGCAGTGAGTTCAAATACATTCACCAATGACTCAGTCCTCAAGCAGCCTGCAGGGGAGTTATGAGTAGTAACATCCAGGAAGTCTGTGGCAGGGCCGGGAGTGAAATCCAGTTTGCCTGTCCCCCTCTGCACCCTACCTAGAGGCAGCCCAGGACCCACTAAGTAGATGGAATTGAGGCTGGTGAGGAAGAATCAAAGCCATTTCCAGCCCTGTGTCAGTGTTGCCTCTAGGCAGGATGAGTCTGGGAGTAGCCTTCAAAGTTCTGATGACATCTTTGTCCCATGTAACCTTGACAAGTGTTTTCTTTGTGCTTCCTGTCGACAGTGTGACCATATAACACTCTAGAGAGTGTTATATTGGTAAAGATTTTGTGTCATGAGAAATCAGAGCAGAGTAGGGACACAGAGGCCACACGGCTCTGCCCCACTCTATCAAGGTAACAGCATACAGGCTCCGAGCCCTCAGGAACCTACCTGGTCATGGAAAACCAGGACAAGGAGGCAGTACTGACTGCCAGGGACCTAATCTGTATGAACATAAGTTGGAACTAGAGTTGAGAATAACAATTATAAAGATACTTACTGGGCTAGGGAAAAAAGCAGAGAAGACACTAGAGAATCCATTCCTGGAGAAATAAAAAAGCTAAAATCTAAAGTTAAAATCAAAAAGGCTATTAATGAGATGTAATAAAAATGGAGGCTCCAACTGCTAGGATAGATGAGGCAGAAGAGAGAATCAGTGATATAGAAGATAAAATGATGGAAAATAAAGAAGCTGAGAAAGATAAGAGATAAAAAAAAAGATAATCATGAGGGGGAGAATTCAAGAGATAAGTGATAACATAAAGCAAAACAATATTAAGGTAATTGGGATCCCAAAAGAAGGGCGAGCAGAAGGTATATTGGAGCAGAGAACTTCCCTAATAAGGGGAATGAAATGCATTCAAGTCCAGGAGTCACAGAGAATACCCCTCAAAATCAATAAAAACCGGTCAACATCCTGACAAATGACAGTGAAACCTGCAAATCTCAGAGACAGAGAAAATCCTGAAAGCAAGTCACGACAAGAGGTGTATAACCTACAAGGGTAGAAACAGACTGGCAGCAGACCTATCCACAGAGACCTGGTAAACCAGAAAGGACTGGCATGATATATTCAGGGCATTAAACAAGAAAAATATGCAGCCAAGAATACTTTTACAGCTAGCATATCATTCAAAATAGAAGGAATGATAAAAAGTTTGCTAAAAGGAATGATAAAAGAATTTGCTAAACCACCCCTACAAGAAATATTAAAAGGGATCCTTTAAGCGAAGAGAGAGCCCAAAAGTAACATAGAACAGGAAGGAACAGCGACAATATACAGAAACAGTGACTTTACAGGTACTTTACAATGGTACTAAATTCATATCTTTCAATGTTTACTCTGAATATAAATGAGCTAAATGCCCTAATCAAAAGACATAGGGTATCAGATTGAATAAAAATGCAAAACCCATTGATATACCCATTGATATCTGCCAGATACTCATTTTAGACCCAAGGACACCTCCAGATTGAAAGCGAGGGGGTGGAAAACCAATTATTGTTTTAATGGATATCAAAAGGAAGCTGGGGTGGCAATCCTTATATCAAATTAGATTTTTTTATTTTTTTAGATTTTATTTATTTGATAGACAGTATGGGAGGGAATACAAGCAGGGGGAATGGGAGAGGGAGAAGCAAGCTTTCCACTGAGCGGGGGAGCCCAAGGTGGGGCTCAATCCCAGGACCCTGGGATCATGACCTGAACTGAAGGCAGGTGCTTAACAACTGAGCCACCCAGGTGCCCCAGACAGATTTTATTATTTTTTTTAAAATTTGTAAATTTTATTGTGCAGAATAATTGGAATCTTCCAGGGTTATAGGTACTAGGATCTTAAGAAAACAAATTAGATTTTAAACCAAAGACTGTAGTAAGATATGAGGAAGGACACTATATCATAATTAGAGGGTCTATCCAACAAGAAGATCTAACAATTGTAAATATTTATGCCCCAAATATGGGAGCAGCCAATTACATAAACCAATTAATAATAAAATGAAAGAAACACATTGATAATAACACAATAATAGTAAGGGACCTTAACACCCCACTCAATGCAGTGGACAGATCATCTAAGCAGATCAACAAGGAAATAAGGGCTTTGGATGAAATACTGGATGGGATGGACATCACAGATATACTGAAGGCATTCCATCCTAAAGCAACAGAATACACATTCTTCTTTAGTGTATGGAACATTCTCCAGAATAGATCACATATAGGTTCACAAGTCAGCTCTCAACTGGTACCAAAAGATTGGGATTATTCCCTGCATATTTTTGGCCTACAATGCTTTGAAACTGCAGCTCAATCACAAGAGAAAATTTGGAAAGAATTGAAATACACGGAGGCTAAAGGGCATCTTACTAAAGAATGAATGGGTCAACCAGGAAATTAAAGAATTTTATTTATTTATTTATTTATTTATTTATTTATTTATTTGACAGGCAGAGATCACAAGTAGGCAGGGAGGCAGAGAGAGAGAGAAGGAAGCAGGCTCCCCAATGAGCAGAGAGCCCGACGTGGGGCTCAATCCCAGGACCCTGGGATCATGACCCGAGCCGAAGGCAGAGGCTTTAACCCACTGAGCCACCCAGGCGCCCCAGGAAATTAAAGAATTTTAAAACTTAATGGAAACAAATAAAAATACAACTGTTCAAAATCTTTGTGATTCAGCAAAGGTGGTCCTAAGAGGGAGGTATATAGCAATATACCTTTCTCTAGAAACAAGAAAGGTCTAAATTACACAACCTAACCTTACACCTAAAGGAGCTGGAGAAAGTACAGCAAGCAAAGCCTAAACACAACAGAGAAGAGATTTAATAAAGAGTAAAGCAGAAATCAATGAAATAGAAACAAAAAGAAAAGTATAAAAGATCAACGAAACTAGGAGCTGTTTTTTTAAAAGAATAAGATTGAGAAATCCCTGGGCAGACTTCTCAAAAAGAAAAGAGACAGGGTCCAAATAAATAAAATCATGAATGAAAGAGAAGTCACAACAAACACTGAAAAAATACAATTACAAAAACATATTATGAGCAAGTATATGCCAACAAATCTGGAAGAAATGGATGCATTCCTAGAGAAGTATAAACTAGCAAAACTGAAACAGGAAGAAAAAGAAAACCTGAACACACCCATAACCAGCAAGGAAACAGAAGCAGATGTCAAAAATCTACCCACAGACAGAAGTCTAGGGCCAGATGGCTTCCCAAGGGAATTCTACCAAACATTTAAAGAAGAATTAATACCTATTCTTCTGAAGCTATTTCAAAGAATAGAAATAGAAGGAAAACTTCCAAACTCTATGAGGCCAGCATTACTTTGATCCCAAAACCAGACAAAGACCCCATCAAAAAGGAGATTTACAGACCAATATACCTGATGAACACAGATGCAAAAATTCTCACCAAGATACTAGCCAGTAGAATCCAACAGTACATTAAAAGGATTATTCACCACAAACAAGTGGAATTTATTCCTGGACTGCAACCATAGTTCAATATCTGCAAATTAATCAATGTGATACACTACCTAAAGAAAGGACAGGAACTGTATGATCCTCTCAATAGATGCAGAAAAAGCACTGACAAAGTACCAGCATTCTTTCTTGATTAAAATCTTCACGCTGTAAGGATAGAGGGAACACGCCTCAATATCATAAAGACTATGTATGAGAAGCCCACAGCAAATAGCATTTCTTAAAAAAAGATTTTATTTTTTTTATTTTTTTTAAAGATTTTATTTATTTATCAGAGAGAGAGAGAGGGAGAGCGAGCGAGCACAGGCAGACAGAATGGCAGGCAGAGGCAGAGGGAGAAGCAGGCTCCCCGCTGAGCAAGGAGCCCGACGTGGGACTCGATCCCAGGACGTTGGGATCATGACCTGAACTGAAGGCAGCTGCTTAACCAACTGAGCCACCCAGGCGTCCCTAAAAAAAAGATTTTATTTATTTATTTGAAGACAGAGATCACAAGTAGGCACAGAGGCAGGGGAGAGGGTGGGTCCAGGTTCCCTACTGAGCAGAGACCCTGATGCAGGGCTTGATCCCAGGACCCTGAGATCATGACCTGAGTTGAGGGCAGAGGCTTAACCCACTGAGCCATGAGGCACCCCACAAATATAATTCTTAACTGGGAAAAACTGAGAGAACTAAACTCAAGAATACAGCAGGGATATCCACTGTCACCACTGCTGCTCAACATAGTAACTTGCCTCAGCATTCAGACAACAAAAAGAAATAAAAGTCATCCAAATCAGTAAGAAGAGGTCAAACTCTCACTCTTTGCAGATGACATAATAGTCTATGGGGAAAACCCAAAAGACTCCAACCCAAAATTGCTAGAACTCATACAGGAATTCATCAAAGTGGAGGGATACAAAATCAATGCACATAAATTAGTTGTATTTCTATACACAAACAATGAGACAGAAGAAAGAGAAATTAAGGAGCCGATCCCATTTACAATTGCACCCAAAACTATAAGACACCTAGGAAAAAACTTAACCAAAGAGACAAAGGATCTGTACTCAGAAAACTATTGAGCACTCATGAAAGAAATTGAGGAAGACACAAAGAAATGGAAAAACATTCCATGCTCATGGTTTGGAAGAACAAATATTGTGAAAATGTCTATGCTACCTATACATTCAATGCAGTATACATTCAATACGTATATACATTCAATGCAATCCCTATCAAAATACCATCAATGTTTTTCACAGAACTGGAACAAATAATTCTAAAATTCATATGGAACCAGAAAAGAGCCTGAATAGCCAAACAAATGTTGAAAAATAAAACCAAAGCTGGTGGCATCACAATTCCAAACTTCAAGCTCTATTACAAAGCTGTAATCATCAAGACAGCATGGTCCTGGCACGAAAGCAGACACACAGATCAAGGGAACAGAATAGAGAGCCCAGAAATGGATCCTCAACTCATGGTCAACTAATCTTCGACAAAGCAGGAAAGAATATCCAATGGAAAAAGGATAGTACCTTCAACAAATGGTGCTGGGAAAATTGGACAGCCACATGCAGAAGAATGAAACTGGACCATTTCATTACACCATACACAAAAATAAAATCAAAATGGATAAAAGACCTCAATGTGAGACATAAATCCAATAAAATCCTGGAGAACATATGCAGCAACATCTGTGACCTCGGCCATAGTGACTTCTTGCTAGACATGTCTCCAAAGGCAAGGGAAACAAAGGCAAAAATGAACTATTGGGACTTCATTAAGATAAAAAGCTTTTGCACAACAAAGAAAACAGTCAACAAAACCAAAAGACAGCCAACAAAATGGGAGAAGATATTTGCAAATGTCTTATCAGATAAAGGGCTAGTATCCAAAATCTATAAAGAATTTATCAAACTCAACACCCAAAGAACAAATAATCCAATCAAGAAATGGGCAGAAGACATGAACAGACACTTCGCCACAGAAGACATCCAAATGACAAACAGACACATGAAAAAACATTCAATATCACTCAGCATCAGGGAAATACAAATCAAAATACAATGAGATACCACTTCATACTGGTCAGAATGGCTAAAACTAACAAGTCAGGAAACAACAGATGTTGGTGAGGATGTGGAGAAAGAGGAATCCTCTTATGCTGTTGGTGGGAATGCAAACTGGTACAGTCACTCTGGAAAGCATCATGGAGTTTCCTTAGAAAGTTAAAAATAGAGCTGTCCTACGACTCAGCAATTACACTACTGGGTATTTACCCCAAAGATACAAATGTAGTGATCCGAAGGGACACCTGCACCCCAGTGTTCATAGTAGCAATGTTCGCAACAGCTGAACTGTTGAAAGAGTCCAGATGTGGGATGCCTGGGTGGCTTAGTTTGTTAAGCGGCTACCTTCAGCTCAAATCATGATCCCGGGATCCTGGGATCGAGTCCCACATCGGGCTCCTTGCTCAGCGGGGAGCCTTCTTCTCTCTCTGCCTCTGACTGCCACTCTGCTTGCTTGTGCTCTCTCTCTCTCTCTGACAAACAAATAAATAAAATCTTAAAAAAAAAAAAAAAGAAAGAACCCAGATGTCCATTGACAGATGAATGGGTAAAGATGATGTGGTACACACACACACACACACAAATATTATGCAACCATCAGAAATGAAATATTGCCATTTGCAACAATGTGGATGGAAATGGAGGGTATTATGCTAAGTGAAATAAGCAATCAGAGAAAAATAATTATCATATGATCTCACCGGGTTGTGCAATTTAAGAAGCAAAACAGAGGATCATAGGGAAGAGAGGAAAAAATAAAACAAGGTAAAATTAGAGAGAGAGACAAACCATAAGGAAACAAACTGAGGGTTGTTGGAGGGGAGAGGGATAGGGGATGGGGTAACCGGGTGATGGGCATTAAGGAAGGCCATGCAATGAGCACTGCGTATTATATAAGACTGATCTTCTATCACTTCATCACTGAGCTCTACCTCTGAAACCAATAACACATCATACATTAACTAATGAATTTAAATAAATTTTAAAAACCTGTACAAGGACCCAGGTTTTAGGCTTCCTACACCTTGCCCTTCCCTCTGCTCACAAGAAAGAGATACATGAAGCTCCTTTTCTTCCAACACAGTCTCCTGGGTGCAACTGCCAGGAGTGCAACTGTTTTCCTTCTTAGGTAGGAAATAAATCTTTATTGTGTCAGTTTAAAAGTCCCTTGCCATCCCATCCTCACCTCCCATCTATGCTGTGGGCTGGCTCCCCTGCACATCCTGAGGCCGGGGTGGGCTAAAGGCCCAGCTAGCCTCCCCCACGCACCAGCCTCCAGTCCACAAGAGTTATGTCAGCAATGCCTGGCGCAGCATCTGTTTCTTTTGGGGTGTGAGGCGGGTGGGGAACTGGATGTCGAAGAAGATGAAGAGATCTCCCTTCTTAGTGGGGTCCTCGGGCAGCGGCATCCCCTCGCCTGACACCTTCTTGAAATACTTGGGACTGAGACATGAGGATGAGAGAAGGGAAATTAGCGGCCCCGCAGAGGAGCATTTTGACAGATCCCAGGCTGCCCCTGCTTGCATAACTTCAGGCAAGGGGCCATCAGTACGGTTTTCCACCATGGGGCTCATTTCAACCAGAATGGGGTGGGGGCTTGTTCAGACAGCCTGCTCCCTCGACAACCCTTTTACACTGAGTCTCTAACAGAGGGTTCCAGAACTAGAGATACCACCCTGGGTTGGGATGCTGAGAGGCTGAGTAAAGCTTCCCATGGGGAGGGCCTTTCCTGGAAAGGACTTAAGGAATACAACTCAGAACACTAATGAGAGGTTCAGGAGGAGGAAGGCAACCAAGATTGCCCAACACGGGGGCCCTCTGGGCTCTAAAGTGGCCTTGTGCAAGTTAGAGAAAGATACTCCCGTTTACCAGGTGACTGCAGCTTGGCCAGAGGTGGGGCTGGATTTCAGGTCTCTCTGGCCAGGACTGAACGGCACGGGGCTGCCCAGCGTGCCACTACCCTCCAAGGCCCAGGCCAGCCCTTCTGCCAACTAGGTCCCAAGCAGGGGCACTTACTGGACAATATCATTGATGGGGATGTTGAGCAGACGATCGTCTAGGGTCTTCACCTCCACAGTGCAGCAGGTCAGGGCCTAGGGGACATGAGGGCCAAAGGTGGGAGTGGGGGAGGTCACCTTGGCCTTTCTGTTTAGAAGGCACTTTCTGAGCTTATTCAGTGCCAGGCCATGAGCCCTGCCTCAAGGAGGCACAAGGCTGTTCAAGGACTCACAGAAGAGCGAGCCAGGCAACTAACTACCTGCTCACAGGAGCTCAGTCTGCTACGTAAGACTGAGGATGACATATATTATGATAGAGTGAAGT
Source organism: Mustela nigripes (assembly GCF_022355385.1). Classification (NCBI taxonomy): domain Eukaryota; kingdom Metazoa; phylum Chordata; class Mammalia; order Carnivora; family Mustelidae; genus Mustela; species Mustela nigripes. Next base: position 49,838,995 of record NC_081557.1, on the reverse strand, counting down.
CAAGGAGTCTGCGGGAGCCAAGGAGAGGCCCCCCGAACATTTTGGAGTGGGACAGGAGGGCGGCCCCATGATGGCAGTTGATAAGGGTGAGAAGGAGCTTGCCAGGGAGACCAGGTGGATACAGCATTCCACGCAAAGGGCATAGCACTAACAAGAATCTGGAGGTGTGAGCAGGCAGGAGCTCCGAGGAGCACGGTGGTCAGAGTGCACGGGGGGAGAACCTCAGGGGCAGAGTGTGGAGGGCCCTGAACATCATAGGAGATGCTGAGACAAGCCAGTGGCACAGTCCAATAAGTCCAATAAGTACGGGGAAGAGCCTAGAGAAGTTGGGAAGGGAGGCGGGAGGGCCGCCAGAGGGCTCCTGGGCAGACGCAGGTGCTCACACCCAGACTGAGAGGTGAACAGACCAGGTGGCGGGACTGACTGAGTGACTGCCTGCAGGTGCAGTGTGGGAGGGAAGGCAAAGCCTAGGCCGGTGCTATTCTGTGCTTGGAGTCTGAGGACACAGAGGGGCCCTGAAGACACCACATAGATTCTATGTGCTCTCCTCGCGTTCTGAAGGCCTACCCCATGCAGTGGGGGGAGTGCAGAATGCGGCCGGCTTGCTCACTCTCATCTGCCCACCTCTTCTCCTCTACTTTGCCCACTTACCTTGCCCAAGGGAATGGGGTTCACAAAAAAGAGGTTGTCGTTCTCCCTGCGGAAGCGAGGGTGTAGCTTCTCCTTTACGATGAAGATGATGTCGGCTGGGATAATGTTGGGGCCCTGGGCAGAGGAGGCTAAGGGTTGACAAGGGCTAATTGGCTGTGTGCCACTGGCCAAGTTCCTACCTCTACTGGTCTCCATGTCTTCATCTGAACAATGAAGAGATTAAACCAGGTTTTCTGGAAGGACCTTTACAGTTTGTTTTCGTATCCGCTTCTTTGAGAAGCCTACTCGGGTGAATCCAGCCCCCCCAAATGCTTCTCCTCTATTGAGCAAAAGGATTCACTCAGCTGGAGGGGGACGGGGCTTCCTGAGGTGGTGGGCAAAACTCTGAGCTGCAAATTTGAAGACAACTTCCAGCAAGCCTCTGTCCTGCCAGGCTTCATTAACTGTCGCTGTGGGCGACAGGCCCACAGTCCTCAATGTGCTCCAGACTATGGTAAAGGGAACCCAGACGCAGGAGACCAGAGAGGCCCTAACCTAGGTGGGGAGGTCAGGGGAGGCTGCCCACAGCTGGGAGCATTAGAGCGGGGTCCTGAAGGGCGTGTTTTGGAAGTAGATGTTTTACAGGTGAGAAAGGGAGCAAGAAGTGTCAGCCGAGGAATTAATCTCTTTCGGCTCTGAAAACACCATCACTCTGCCTCTTCTCAGACTTAAGGATTCAGCATGCCTTGAACAATAATTTTATATTTTTATTTAAATAAGTAATTATCATTAAGATATTAAATGGTATTAAAATTATTATTAATAAGTGGTTTCTGAATAGCTCCTGTAGTTAGGCTTTATTCAAGAAGCACTGAAGAAAATCAGGAAGAGAGAGCTCTTGTGCTCTTGCCCTGGGCAAATCCCTTCCCTCTCTGGGTCTCAGTTTCTTATTCTGCAAAGTGGGGAAAATCCCTGGGTATCCACTCACAGAGGTATGATGAGGCTCTGTCGTCTATAAGAGACTTTGGGGATCATCTCACCCACTCTGCAGACTGGTCTCCCTACCAGAGTAGGGCTCACAGGGGCAGGAGAAAGCATTGCCTCCTTCCCTCAGTCTTCCCACTCCATGGACAAGCCCAGGCAACTGACACTAATTAAGGATGGATCCTAGTCAATTCCCTCCTTCTCACCTGGTCCCCTTCCTTCTCAAAGGTGATCCGTGTGCCCTGCCTCCAACCAGGTTTCACATCAATTGTGAGAATCTTGTCCTTGATGGTAGAGGAGTACCCATCCTCGTTCAGCACCTGCAGCCAGATGGCGAGGGGGGTGGGGTCGGGAGAAGTTTGCTGGGGATTTCCCGGCTGGCCTTTTCACATGAGAAATTTGTTACAGGGGTTCTGTGCTCGGGATCATTCCTCTAGCAACAGGGAGAACCTTCCAGAGCCATTCCCACTCTCACCCCATTCACTGGAACCAAGGACTTATAATTCCAGGATGACAGGCTATGTCATAGGGCTGGGGCTTGAGATGCCAAGTGGTCACCATGAGTTGATCAAGCCCCCAACTCCTGCCCTAGAAATCACGTGGCCCTGGCCACTAACAAATACATAGTGAACACATACCCAGGTCCTCTCTCCAAACCAAGAGACTCTGGCCACGAGGCTCTGGGAGGTCTCTTAATCATGAAGGGAGAAAGACCACAGAGGTCAGCATATTCAAGCATTCCCTATTATGTCATCCATCCATTCCCCAATCACATGCCCAGACAAGTGCCATCCGCGGAAAGCATGGCCATTGTTGGCATCTCCTCTTCTGGGGAAAGGTGTTAAAAGGTCTTGCTTGTGTGCCTAGCATAGGGTTGGGCCACGGGACAGGGCCAACCCAAGGACTGACTGTACCCTGGGGCACTGAAGGTCTTCAATCAGACTCCTTGGGGAATGTCCTGCAGCCCACCCTCCATGCCCACATTGTTTCTTCTTCCTTGTGAGGCTTACACACTGATGAAGCCCTGGGGGTATGGTCTGGTAATGCCCAGAGGGCAGAATTCACGGGAGACTCTGCACATTAAGAGCCCAACTTCCCACAGGGATGGGGATGAACTGAGAGGAAAGGAAAGACTCTGTCCCAGTTAGGAACACGGGAGAGGAGATTCCTGCATGGGATAGAATGGGACCTTTGATTGTCCCTTCCAACTTCAGATTCTAGAATTCTATTATCTTATGTCCCCAAACTTGAGATTTCATGATTCCATCAGAGACCATACCTGAGGTCTCCAGTGAGGACAGGGAGGAGGTTACTTGAAAGATTGGACAGGATAGGTAGTGGCTCCCAGTAGGAGGAAGCCCAGTACTCACCCTTCGGGAGATCTTAATTTTCTTGGTGCAGCCGAAGAATAAGTCCTCCAGGGATAGGTAGAGGTCTCGTTCAATTGGGGGGTCCTGTTTCTTGACTCCCCGGCCCCGGAGCCCCCCAAAGTTCAAATCTACCTCATTTCCTTCTTCATCAAAAAACTCTGCAGGAGGTGGGGAGAGGAGAGGAGTAAGAGAGGCTGCTTCCAGGGACCTGGATGCACAGACACCTTCACACATATTACACCCCAAGTGTAATACCCAGCATCTCATTCCTATCTTGCAGACTCAGACTGTTAAGCCAGGTCAAAAAGTTATCCTTAATTGCAGATCCAATGATTATCAATCCTTGCCACTTCCCACTGTTTCAAACCCCCCACCCCACCCTTTTTGGATAGTCCCACACTCTCCTGACTCCTTTCCCCCTAAACTTGGGAAATACCCCTGGAGACTGGCTGTCTCAGAAGGGAGAGGAGTGCCCTCTGGTGGCAGCTCCTGGTATTCCAGAAATGACTCCTGCAGTTAGAAGGCCGCTGGGAGAGTCATAATAAGCATTCTAGTCCTTCCTACCCTTCCCGAGGCTCCCCTTTCCCTCATGTACAGCCCAGCCCAATACCACTAGAGACCCCAGACTCAAGTTTCTATGAAGTCAGCCGCTGACAAAGGGCTGGGGCAGGGGTGGTTCCTTAAAAATTTGAGAGTTCACCAAACGTTTTTTTCTTCAGTCTCTTTTCTCCCTGCCCAGCTCTATACCCATAAACATCTCTTGCTGCCCTTCCATCCCAGTCCAAAGAGCCCTTGCCTCTTGAAGTGCTATGTAGTAGTTTGGTTCCAGTTTTTCTGTTCTTGGATTGGAGTAATAATAATGCCTGATCTGCCTTCTACCATTAGGATTAAATAACAAGATGATGATGAAGAACTAGACATTGCTGAAAGCTTACTCTGCAGCAGGAGCTGGTGTCAGTGCTTCACATGGTTCTCTTACAGGGAAGAGAGGCCAAAGAAAATGCTCACAGCCCCACAGTCCATCTGGACTCAGACAGTGTGACTCTAGAACCTGTGTCCTGAACCACTGTGCTTATCACTACATGTGAAGCCTTTTGTGTAGAGTCTAGGTTGCTATCATAATTCAGATTTTTTGGGCAAGGCCTCACTGTAATGTGTGCCCTGCTGTGCTGTGCTAATGAATCAAGAGGCCTGTGAATTACCTGGTCCCCTCTTGTATCATTCACTGAATTCATTCGTTCACCCTGCAGCTATGGTGTACGGGGCTATAGACACCCCAGTAGCCAGGTCATAGGAAGGCCTTGTCCCTCGGCCCTGTAGGGAGATGGGATCCAAGAATCCCTGGGGTGAAGCACTGAAGCAGTATAGCTTCTTCTTCTTCTTCTTCTTCTTCTTCTTCTTCTTTTTTTAAGATTTTATTTATTTATTTGTCAGAGAGAGAGAGAGAGAGAAAGAGCACATGCAGGCAGAGTGGCAGGCAGAGGGAGAAGCAGGCTCCCTGCCAAGCAAGGAGCCCGATGTGGGGCTTGATCCCAGGATCCTGGGATCATGACCTGAGCCGAAAGCAGCCACTTAACCAAATGAGCCACCCGGGCGTTCCGGCAGTATAGCCCAAACCTTGTAAGCAATGCCCCTATAAGCTCTGGGTTGGCTCCTCCGAGCTGTCTCTTTTCCATGTGCCTGTCTCTGGGAGAGACAGATCCATTGTACAGTATCTTTCAGTCTGCAGAGCGCATGTTCATAATGGATTTATAAAGCCCGTTATCTCATTTGATAATGATGGGTGAGGAAAGGACTAGTATAGTCATTGACCAGAAAGGAAGTTGAGGTTTCAGAGCGGTGAAGGGATTTGCGGAGAACCACACAGCTCGTAAGAGGCAGTGTGTGGATCTGAAACAGACCTGACCCTGAGTCCCCCGCTTTGTCCAGTTACACATGCAGCTGATGAACTTAGTTCCCTCTGGTAGACAGGAGAAGGCAATGCAGGGTGGGAGGGGGCCCGGAGGTAGACAGACAGTGAGCCGTACTCAGTTGTTATTAACATGGAGAAAAGGAAAAGAGAACTTCTGAAATGCAGAAAAGCGGTGGTATAGCCAGGCGGAGAGGCTACAGGGGGACAGGCAATGAAACCGAGCTTCTCTGAGTCGCAAAACTGAAGCCAGGAAGACAGGTCTGAGGGTCAATTGTCCTTACGAGATGACCCTGAGCCTCAGAAATCAGCTCTTTGTCAGTTTGTTGGGATGTGGGATCATTCACACAGCCATCCATGTACTCAGCTGACTAACACACACTTGTATAATGAAATCTGATGCAGCTATTAAAATGAATGAAACAGATCTGTATACAATATGGTACATAATAAGATCATCTCCAAGATACACTAAGTGAAAAAAACTCAGCATGTACAATATGGTCCTCTTTCCTTAATTAGGTAAAAGGCTTATGTAAACATAAATATATGCTCATAAATGCACAGAAAATTTCTGGAAGGATACATAAACTGTTGGCAGTAAGTGGCTGCTCCTAGAGAAGGAATAAAGGCTGGACTTTATTTCTTCTTTAATACAATTTTTTTAATCAGGCACTATTATCTATTTCTTAAATAAACAAAAGGATTCAAGGAAAAGAAACCTTTTATAGCTCTGTCCTTTCCCAGTAAGGCAAGTGGGGAGGTGGGGCCTCTTACCACCAAAGGGGTTGTCTCCTCCGAAGAAATCATGGAAAACCTTTTCAGGGTTGCCGTGGAAGACATAACCAGTGGTCCATGGGGTCTGGGCTCCATACTCCAGGGGAATCCCGCCCTTCAGGCCCTCTTCTCCAAACTTGTCATAGATGCCTCTCTTCACAGCTGTGGACATGTTGCACCTTGAGGAAGGGGCCGGTCTCGGGGACTAAGATAGCTACTGGGCTGGGAAGCAGATGAACACAGGGTGGAGAGAAAAGGGCAAAAGCAACCTTATTTCTAACGTGCCTGTTGTCTGGCAGTCTTTGGAAGGAGATCTGAAAAGTCAGGTGCGGAACCTCATGGTGGGTGCATCTAGGTAGGGGCCTGTAGCCTGGAGGAGAGCCACAACGGTGGCGGAGGCCTGGAGGAGGGATCTGGAGATTAACAGTCAGGCTACTGTCCTGGAATTGGGCTAAACTCATCATCACAAATACAGTTTTTTCTGGGGCAGGTAGAATCCTAGCACCTTGAAATTCTAGAATCCAAGAATTCTAGAGCTCCCAGATTCTAGAGCTTTGAACTCCTACAGTCTAAGGACTCCAAAGTCCTGAGAACTCGGGACCAGAAAAACCTTTGTGATCTGGCCATTCTTCGGCACAGGATCTGTAACTAGTCTCTGGGACAAGACTTCAGGATGTCCATGCAGGTACTGCCCAGGGCAGAGGGGAGGAATCGCTTTCTATACTCCTAGTTTCAGGAGATTTCTCAATTACCAGCCTCTCCATGCCCCTTTATAGACATGCTCTCCTTGGCCGTGCGGGAAGAGTAAAGGTGCACACCAGCTTCCAGCCTTGGCAGGAAGCATCTCACTGTGCCCATCCCTGCGGGCCCAGGGTGAATGTGGGGGCTGTGGGGACCTGCACCAGGTTCTGCCCCCTCCAAGACCAGCTGAGCAGATCAGCTTAATCCAAGGGCTCCCCACGCCACGTCAACCTTATCTCTGGACTACTGAGATAGGCGACTAATTCTTCGTGCTGTTTTCTTTCTAAGTTTGCCCAGGGCAGGAAGAGGAATGCCTCCTCTCTGTTGGGCCCCCTCAGAAAGCCCAACACCCAAGACCTGAGGAAGAGAGCAGAGTCACTCACGGTCGCTCAGCACATCATAGGCCTCTGCTATTTGCCTGAATGTCTCTGCTGCAGATGGCTCGCTGGACTTGAGCGGGTGGTTCTTCAGGGCCAGTTTCCGGTACCTGGAGGAGAGAGGATTCATACTCGTCATAGCAGCTGAAACAGGCCCAAGGTGCTTAGAGCTGGCTTAGAGCTGGCTTAGAGCTGGCTCTCTGTTCACTGCTTTGATGTTCCCAGCTATAAAGTCTGGGCTGTGGTAGCCAAGGTGGCCCATGGCTCAGATGCCCTTGAAGAGGGCCCAGCGGGGAGAAAGCGTAGCTGCCTGCCCTCGGTGTTTGTGCTGAAGCTACCCCTCCTCCACCTGCTCCAGCTAGGGCCCAAGCATGGTGAGGATGTTCGTGCTTGTGCCTCCCTGTGGGACACAGGACCCCTCCAACCTACAACCTCTGCCTCGGAACTCCTGCCAATCATCCGGACTGAGCATTTTCTCCAGCCGACTCTGCGGCCCTCCCCACCCAGCTCCCCCACCACAGGCATCAGACCTGCACTGGGGTCTGAAGGCCCTCCTGCCCACTCTTGCTCCTCCTTGACCCTCACACATGCCTCCCCCAATATATTTTGAATCCTGTCTTGATGTCTGAACTGACTCCTAGGCTTCTTGGGAAGATCACATAAAATAAGGCGTCAAAGGGCTGAGTACAGAGAGGCACTCAGCACATGTCAGGCCCTCTTAGTGTCTCCTGCTTCTGTGCTCATTCGCTGCCCAGCTTCCATAGCTGCCCCATCCCACCACTCAAATGAGGCAGCACCTACAGCATCTGAAAATCTGTACCCTCAGTGTCTGGGAGGAAAGAGCTGGCATGGACTGGGGGATTTGTGGAGTTGATAAAGGGACCACTCACCGAAGTGTGGGAGATAGGGAGGATAACCATAGGGGACGGCGCTGTAGCCCAAGGTCAGGAGCCCTGAGGGACCCTGATGCCCTCGAGCCTATAGGAGTGAGGGGAAGGAGAAGTTCATGACATCCCACGGAAGGGTGTGTGGATGGGGGCCCTTGGCAGGAGCCGTCACTTCATTTAAGGAACATAGCCAACCTGAAGGGCCCTGCTAGGAAGGGAGCTGGGAATAAAGACCCCAGCCCCTCTCACCTCCCTCCAATCACCTGCCTTGGGCTCTCTTCAGGAAGCCTGAGCCCCACGGTGTCTACTGATGCAGTTCAGAGGGCCCAGCTCCCAGAGCCATCTTGGTATCTCCTCTCTGATGTCCCAAAGGCCTCACAAACTCAATGAGCCCAAATGAAACACACTTTCATTCCCTCATTTTTTGCTCACTTACCCAGGAACTGCAGCCAAAAACCTGAACGTTATCAACTCCCAGGTTCTTTGTCCCCTCCACCCCCATCCCACCCGTTACCCAGGCACGTTGGTTTTTCTTTCTCCCTAATGTTCTCTTCCTGCTGCTTCATCCCTACAACTATTGCAGAACTATGGTTTCCTGTTTCTAGTGCTCCCCTTCCCCAGGCCTTTTGGCGTGCTGCCCCCTGACCAAGTCACTCCACTGGTTTCCCCTTTGTCTTCAGCATAAAATCCAAATCTCTCTGAGATTCAAGCCTCTGCTTCTCTCTCTGGCCTTCTTACTCACAGCTCTCTCTCCCCACTCCCATGACCTCTACTGACCTTCTGCCCAGGCTCCAAACTCCCCACACTGCGTTGCTCATGTCTTTGACATTCTACTCCCTTCACCTGTAACACTCACCCCTCTCCAGTCCCTCCCATCTCCCACTGGCACATTTTCATTCATCTTCCAACACACAGCTCAGGGTCAACTCCTCCAGGATGCCTTCCCTAACTGCAGCCTCCATTCTGGGTTAGAATCCCCTTCCCGAGTCCCCAGTGCCTTCCATCCCTAAACTTAGTACTTGGTGCTCCAGCTGGTTATTGACTGGCTTGTCTCTCCCACTAGCGTGATTTCCTTGAGTTACTGTGTCTGGTTCTGTGTCCCTGGTGCCTAGCTCTGAGCAGCAGAGAGTAAAAGAATGACCCAATGTAACTGTCCCACAAGGCAGCCCATCTCAGGGTGGGACCACTCGGACTTGGAGGCAACATTTCATCTTACTGAGTGAGGCCTGCTGTCCTCTAACTCTGAAGGTCCTAACTCTGACCTTGGAGGCCTTTACAGAGAGTATCGGCTTGTTCCACCTTCAGAGACTTGAAGACAATTGTCATGACCTCCTTGAGGCTTTGAAACCAGCCCTTCTCAGTTACAAAGGCCAAAGTCAGTTATGAGGAGAACTGAAAGAATATTCTATCAATGAGTAAAAGTAAGTGGGTTTGAGAAGAGTTCCGTGTTCATATAAACTTGAGTAGTTGTAAGTTTTACTTACAACCATCACTGTTTTACTGAGTGCCCAAGACGGAGGTGAGTCACAGCTCAGATGTAGCAGCTGAGACCAAATGAGAGACACTGAGAAGGGAAATAGCTAGGCAATTAGGAATCATCGTGGAGCTTTTCTTCATTACATTACATTCAGCATTTTGAGCGGGGGGGTCAAGAATCTCGGTACTCCAGTATGGCACTCAGCTCTTAAAACTGTCACAAGAGAGGGGGGCACCTGGGTGGCTCAGTGGGTTAAGCCGCTGCCTTCGGCTCAGGTCATGATCTCAGGGTCCTGGGATCGAGTCCCGCATCGGGCACTCTGCTCAGCAGAGAGCCTGCTTCCCTCTCTCTCTCTGCCTGCCTCTCTGCCTACCTGTGATTTCTCACTGTCAAATAAATAAATAAAATCTTTTAAAAAAAAAAAAAAAAAAAAAACAAAAAACTGTCACAAGAGAGAAGGGTTAAGGGCTATTGTTTGAAATACACGTGGTCCTTTTAACCACTCTATAGGACCTGGTTTTGGGGCAAATGATTGCTGGGCATTTCATATTCATTATCTCATACAATCCCATATTAATACTAGAACAACCTTGATAATTATTAATTTTTAAGAATTTACTTATTAGAGAGAGTGCACGAGAGAGAGCACAAGCAGGGGGAGGGGTAGAGCGAGAGGGAGAAGCAGGCCCCCTGCTGAGCAGGGAGTCCAGTGAAGGGCAATCCCAGGACCCAGGACCATGACCCGAGCTGAAGGCAGATGCCCAACGCACTGAGCCACGCGGGTGCCACTGTTTGTTACTGTTATTTTAGAGATGGGAAAACGAGGCCCAGAGAGGGCACTTTGTCCATGTCACACAGCTAGTGGGAACCTGGATTCAGATCTAGGTGTTTCTAGTGTTTAAGTTTGGCTTACTTTTCGGCACTCCAACTCTTTGTGACTTTAGATGGCTCCCATTGGCCAAGGAGATGCTCTGAACTGTGGGTGACATCACACACTGTCCTGAGTTATTCTGTAATTGTCTCATGAGTCTGTGTCTTGTTTCTCAGCCACACTGTAGACTCTTTCGACTTACCCCACAATTAATGCCCTATAGGACCTGAACCACAGTAGGCCTGGTGTCCAGATACTGGTTACTAGGCACATGGGCTTGGGATAATAATAGCACCTACCTCTCAGGGTTGTTGTAAGGATTAAATGAAATAATGATGGGAGGTTTTCAGAACAGAATCTGTACATTCAATAAATGGATTACTGCCCAACCATAATTGTATTATCCCAGATTCCTCCCTTTTTCCTTACCCTCCAAAGATCTGATTAAAAGCCAAGTCAAGGGGCGCCTGGGTAGCTCAGTGAGTTAGGCCTATGCCTCCAGCTCAGGTCATGATCTCAGAGTCCTGGGATCGAGCCCCCATCGGGCTCTCTCCCTTGATTATCTGCTCAGCGGGGAGCCTGTTTCCCTCTCTCTCTCTCTGCCTGCCTCCCTGCCTACTTGTGATCTCTGTCAAATACATAAATAAAATCTTGAAAAAAAAAAAAGAGCCAAGTCCATTCTCTCTCTTCTCACCAACCCACTGTCCTGCTTCAAGCTTCATCTTCTTTTTTCTTTTTTAAAAAGATCTTATTTATTCATTTGAGAGAGAGAGATTGAGAGAGCACATAAGCAAGGAGAGGGGCAGAGGCAGAGGGAGAAGTAGGCTCCCTCCTGAGCAGAGGACCCTGAGATCATGCCTTGAGCTAAAGATGAACGCTTAACCCACTGAGCCACCCAGGTGCACCTAAGCTTCATTGTCAGCCTTGATTATCCTGACCCCTGAATAGGGTCTCTCTACTTCTAAAATAAGCTTTCACAACCCTCTGTACTTCCCCTTCTGTAACATTCATCACACTTATGATTTATTCATTATCTGTATTAATCAACAAAGTCAAGCTACTTATCTGTCTGATTCATGATCATATCTCCAGCTTCTACCACTGCCCCTAACCATAGGGTAGGCACTCAATAAATATACATTTAAAAAACACATTTTTTTTTTTTTTTGAGAGAGAGAGAGTGCGTGTGTGAGCGAACAGGGTGTGTGTGGTTTGGGGGGAGCAGAGGGAGAGACAGAATCCCAAGCAGGCTTGACACCTAGTGTGGAGCCTGACACAGGGATCAATCTCATGACCTGGAGATCACGACCCAAGCTGAAATCAAGTCAGATGCTTAACTGACTGAGACACCCAGCTGCCCCCCAAAAACACTTTTTTTTTTTCTTCAGAAAAATGTGCTGACTCCCATCCTACACTTTTTTGGAAATGGACCGCAAAATCCCCAAGACCTGATGGAAGTATTGAGAAATGCCGTTCAGCATTAAAAACTCATCTGAGGGGCACCTGGGTGGCTCAGTGGGTTAAAGCCTCTGCCTTCGGCTCAGGTCATAATCCCAGGGTCCTGGGATCAAGCCCCACATTGGGCTCTCTGCTCAGCATGGAGCCTGCTCTCTCCTCTCTCTCTGCCTGCCTCTCTGCCTACTTTTGATCTCTGTCTCTCAAATAAATAAATAAAATCTTAAAAAAACAAAAACAAAAACAAACTCATCTGATGGCCAGAATAAAATATGAAACACACCCATTTGGTCAGGTCACTCAACTATTTTCAATCCTTTGGTTCTCCATAATCAGAATAAAGTTCAAATGTCTCCTTTGTCCTGACTTTTATTGCTAGGAAAACCAGGATGAGCAGGAAGAGAGATAGGGTTTAGGAGGTAAAGTATGATGGATTGGGAACTCTAACCCAGCCCAAACCTAGAGTATAGGTAAGCAAGAATCAAGAGAAGGAACAAGGTTTATCTTGCCTGCCCTAAACTGTGCAAGAAAGATAAAGGTGGAGCCTTCCTGGCACTCCCCTAAAGCCTCACTCCCGCCCCCCACTTACGCCTTCTTGATCTCGGCATCCTCTGAATTGCGAGTGACCTCAAGCACGGAGTAATAGTCCTGGCCCATGGCTGCCTGGCAAGGCACCCAGTTGTATAATCCCGACTCCAAGAGGGCTGTTAGTCTGCATTCTCTGGTTGCTCCTGACAACCGCACAGGGGCACTCTGGGAGTGGTAGTCCTTCCTGCCCAAGCAAACCACCTGTTCAGTTCTGCCTCACCTCAGATCATGACCTCAGGTCATGAGAACGAGCCCCACTGGGGCCCCAGGGCCAATGCGGAGTCAGAGTTGGCTTGTGACTCTTTCTCTCGCTCTACCCCACCACCCCCACTCCAACACACTGTCTCTCATTAAAAAAATCTAAAAAAAAAAAAAAAAAAAACATTTTCAGAACAAATGCATCTAGCTGATTTTTTAAAAATAAGTTTTAAATTTTAGAATAGTTTTAGACTTTCAGAAAAGTTGGGAAGACAGAATTCCCATATGCCCCACACCCAGTTTCCTGTACTCTTAATGGCTTACATGAGAAAGGTATACTTATCACAAATAATAATCAATATTGATACATTGTGATTTTTTTCTAATGCTCAATTTAGTGACATTTATTTATTAAGTTTTAATTTATCTGCACTATAGTTTACAGTGTTATATTAGTTTCAGGTATACAATACAGTGATTCAATAACTCATGTATCACCTGGTGCTCATTACAATAAGTGCCCTCCTTAATCTCCAACACCTGTTACACCCATCCCTCCACCATCTGCCCTCTGGTAACCATCAGTTTGTTCTCTCTAGGTAAGCATCTGTTTCTTGGTTTGCCTCTCGTTTACTCCCACCCAGGTTAGTTTGTTTTGTTTCTTAAATTCCACATATGAGTGAAACCATATTGTATTTGACTTAAACTGACTGGCTTATTTCATTTGGCGTAATACTCCCTAGCTCCATCCATGTTGTTGCCAATGGCAAGATTTCATTCTTCTTTATGGCTGAACAATATTCTGTTGCATAAATACACCACTTTGTTATCTGTTCATGTACATGGGCTGTTTCCATAATTTGGCTATTGTAGATAATGCTACTATAAGCACAGGGGTGCATGTATCTCTTTGAATTGGTCTTTCTGTATTTTTTGGATAGATACCCAGCAGTGCGATTACTGGATCATGAGGTAGGTCTATTTTTTAAATTTTTTTTAAAGATTTTATTTATTATTTGACAGAGAGGGACAGCAAGAGAGGGAACACAAGTAGGAGGAGTGGGAGAGGGAGAAGCAGGCCTCCCACCAAGCAGGGAGTCCGATTGTGGGCTCAATCCCAGGAGCCCAGGATCATGACCTGAGCTGAAGGCAAACACCTAATGACTGAGCCACCCAGGCACCCCATATTTTAAAACCTTTTTTGTATGTGTGTGTATGTGAATATATACACACACACATATACATACACACACACACACATACATATATATGTGTTTTATTAACATATAATGTATTATTTGTTTCTGGGGTACAGGTCTGTGAATCATCAGTCTTACACAATTCACATCACTTACCATAGCACAGACCCTCCCCAGTGTCCATCTCCCAGCCCCCCTATCCCTCCCACCCCCTCCACTCCAACAGCCCTCAGTTTGTTTCCTGAGATTAAGATTCTCTTATGGTTTGTCTAATTTTTAACTTTTTGAAGAACCTCCATGCTGTTTTCTCATAGTGGCTGCCATTCCCACCAACAGTGCAGGAGGACTCCTTTTTCACCACATCCTTGCCAACACTTGTTTCTTGTGTTGTTAATTTTAGTCAATTTAGATGTGAGGTGATATCGTAGTTTTGATTTGCATTTCCCTGATGATGAGTGATGTTGAGCGCCTTTTCATGTGTCTGTTGGCCATGTGTAGGTTTTCTGTGAAGAAATGTCTTTTCATGGCTTCTGCCCATTTTTTAATAGGAGTATTTGTTTTTTTGGGGTCTTGTTTTAGCAGTTCTTTGTATATTTTGGATATTAGCCCTTTATTAGATATGTCATTTGCAAATATCTGCTCCCATTCAGTAAGTTGACTTTTAGTTTTATTTCTTCCAGATACCTCATTTATAATGGAAATCCACACTTTTAGATTTCCTAGTTTTTAACCTAATGTCTTTTTTTTCTATTCCAGGATTCCAAACAGGATACCACATTACTTTTAGTTGTCAGGTTTCCTTAGGGTTTTGCTGGCTAAAACTGTTTCTCACTTTTCTTGTTTTTTGATGATTTTGATAGTTTAATAAGGAGTACCGGTCGTGTATTTTGTACAGCCTCTCAATGGGATTTGCTTGATATTTTTTTCTATGATTAGACTGAGGCTAGGGGCTTCTGGAAGGAAGACCACAGAGGTGAAATGCCATTCTCATCCCAACATATCAAAGGGACCTACTATCAACATGACATCACTGGCAATGATGACCTTCACCTGCTGAGGTGCCTTTTCAGTTTTCTCTCCACTGTAAGGTTACTTTTGTTTCCTCCTTTCTGGATTGTACTCCTTGGAAGAAAGTCATTTCATGGCCCACCCTTAAAGAGTGAGGAATTCTGTTCTACCTCCTTGTGGGCAGAAGCGTCCTATTTTCCACATCCCACATCCAATCAGTCACTAAGCTCCGTCTTTTTTACATCTTAGGGACCTCTTAAGCCTCTTCATCCTTAGAGCCATGGTCTTGCTTTGGCTTTCACTTTCCAGCAAAGCCTTTCCAACTTCCTCACTAACCTGCCCATCTTGCCTCTACCCTGCCAAGACTTTTGCCCACACATTGCTCACAGTTAATCCAAACTGCTGACCCTGGCACATAGGCATGCGGTGATCTGCTCTCGCCCCATCTACCCTAATCTTCCCTACCAGGGCACACCAACCCCCTTGCTCCTTGCTTCTCAGAATGCTTGAGCATGAAAAGCATGCTTGCAACTGCCCCAACTAACCATTCTCTCTCTCACATTCACATTCATCTTTGGAGCTACCTCTCTCAGATCCTCCAGTGTGTATATATACACATGCCACTGGCCCTGCCTTCCACCAAGCTAACCCTTGCTTATTTTCTTTTCCTTAGGAAGTTTATATGCACAGAAGAGCAGCATTAGAACATTCCTTATTGAAGGAATGTTGCCCCTGTGTGCTCCTCTCTACCTACTTAGTATTCGTTTGCTTTTATTCATTGTTTCACTACTATGCATCTCCTGTGGCGTACTTGTAAATATTTAACAACCAGCTCACCAGATAGAAAGATTTATTCACTTGACAGAGGGAGACACAGCGAGAGAGGGAACACAAGCAGGGGGATTGGGAGAGAGAGAAGCAGGCCTCCTGCCAAGCAGGGAGCCTGATGCCTAATGCAGCGAGCTCCATCCCAGGACCCCAGGATCATGACCTGAGCTGAAGGGAGACACTCAACAACTGAGCCACCCAGGTGCCCCTACATTCTTACCAATTCTTGATGTCCAATTTTTAATTTTCTTTTAAAGTACATGTACACATACATACATACACACACACACGTGTGTGTGTGTGTGTGTGTGTGTGTGTCTTATTTTAAGTAGGCTCCATGCCCAACATGGAGATTGAATTCACAACCCTGAGATCAAGAGTTGCAGGCTCTACCCACTGAACTAGCCAGGCACCACTGATGTCAAGTTTTTAAATGTTTGCCAATATAGATGTGAAACAACAACTCATTGCAGACTTTGATTTCCATTTTTTTGTCTTTTCATGTTTATTGCCCATTTGTTTTTTATCGTGAAAGCCTATTTATGTCTTTTGCCCATTTTTCGTAAGATTTTATTATTTGTCAGAGAGAGAGAGAGAAAGAAAGAGAGAGCATACAAGCAGGGGGAATGGTTGGCAGAGGGAGAGGAAGAAGCAGGCTTCCCACTGAGCAGGGAGCCCAGTGTGGCACTTAATCCCAGGACCCTGAATCATGACCTGAGTCAAAACCAGATGCTCAACCAACTGAGCCACTCAGGTGTCCCTCTTTTGACCATTTTTCTACTGGGCTTTTTTTGGGGGGTACGGGGACTCTTCACGTTTTATATTTGTTGAAAATAGATAAAATAAAAACCCCTTTCATTTCCAAGCTTGTGTTTTTACCAATTTTTTTTAGGGGGGTAGAACTTACCAATCTTTTCCTTTTTGATTATACTTTTTATGTCTAAGAAATATTCTCTGTAGAGGGTCATAAAGATCTTCACCTATATTTTCTTCTGAGAGTCCATTTCACTCTTAAGTCTTTAATTCACCTAGAACTTTTTTTTTTTGGAATATGGTACAAGGTAGTATCATTTTCTTCTTTTTGATATAGAGTTGTCCCAGAACCATTTATTTAGCAGTTCTCTGTTTCCCGCACCAATCTGTATTGACTGCTGTGTTATGTATAAACTTTCCATATATACGTGGGTTTGTATCTGGACTACTGGTCCACTGGTCTTTCCCTGGGCCAATGCCACACTATATCCCTTCCTTTTTTCCTCCTCCTCCTTCTTCAGGAGCTTCTTTTCTAAGTACTACTCCTTTACTCCTCTCAAATGTAAATGTGTTCTTAAAAAAGGATCTAGGGGCGACTGGGTTGCTCATTGTTAAGTGTCTCTTAATTTCCGATCAGGTCTTGATCTCTGGGTCCTGAGATGGAGCCCTATGTTGGGCTTCACCCTGGGCATGGAGCCTGCTTAAGATTCATTCAATCTGGGGCACCTGAGTGGCTCAGTGGGTTAAAGCCTCTGCCTTCAGTTCAGGTCATGATCCCAGGGTCCTGGGATCGAGCCCCGCATTGGGCTCTCTGCTCAGCGGGAGGCCTGCTTCCCTTCCTCTCTCTGCCTGCCTCTCTGCCTACTTGTGATCTCTGTCTGTCAAATAAATAAATAAAAATCATTAAAAAAAAAAAAAGATTCATTCTCTCTCTCTCTCTCTCTCCCTCGGTGCAGTCAGTTAAATGTCCAATTCTTGGTTTTGGCTTAGATGGTAATCAGGTGGGAGATTGAGCCCAGTGTTGGGCTTAGTACTTGAGTTTCTCTCTCCTCTGCTTCTCTCCCCACCATGCCCTTTTTTTTTTTTTTAAGATTTTATTTATTTATTTGACAGAGAGATATCACAAGTAGGCAGAGAGGCAGGCAGAGAGAGAGAGAGGAGGAGCAGGCTCCCCACTGAGCAGAGAGCCTGATGTAGGACTCAATCCCAGGACCCCGAGATCATGATCTGAGCTGAAGGCAGAGTCCCAACACACTGAGCCACCCAGGCGCCCCACCATGCCGTCTCTCTAAAAGAAAAAAAGAAGAAGAAGAAGAAGAAGAAGACTCCTTTCTCCCTCCCTCCTCTCTTTAAAAAGAAAAAAAAAAAAAAAAAGGATCTAATGTCAGTCAGTTGGGGGAAAAGACAGCTATGTTTTAAAGCTCATCTCTAACTGTGGATGAAAACGCTGGGTCCCTTAATGGCATTTCAGGTATTAGTGACTGAGATATTTAAGAAATTTTCTGGGTCCTCTGAAACCACACTATTTAGAGGAGGACCTGCTTTAAAGTAGCTATTTCACATCCTTTGAGGCCTACTTTAGGAATATTTGGAAAAGTTAAAACACACTTCTGGAGTTGGGCCAAAGGACAGAGAAATAAATTAAAGACCTAAGAAGTCAACTGCAGGTTTGGGATAAGTTGAGGGGTCAGTTAGGAAAACCAGCCCTACCCAGGGCTGATGTCCTTCTGGGGGCAAAGAGAAGCTGGTTGATTCCCCGGAGTGGACAGTGATGGACGTGGTTGAATATTTTATCGAGGCCAGCTTCCCCAAGCAGGCAACAGCTTCCGAAGAGTGGGATATCAATGGCCAGTCTTTACGCAGTGCACTGATAACGCTGACTGGCCTGTCCATCTATCTGGGCACAGCCCTGAAAATCTATGAGCACTACATCGAGGTGCTGCAGGAAGGCCACTTTGAGGATGATGACCCTGCTGGCTTTCTAGGTTGAGCACCCAGCCTCCCCGCTGCCCCAACCCATTCCAACCCCCATCTACCAAGACCCCAGTGTCTAGGAACTGGAGGGGGTCACTCTCAGCCCTCATAAGATTCCAGTGAGGGACATTCCTCCCTACTCATCTCTTCCCTGTTTCCCCAAGCATACACATGTGGCCCCCAGCACATCCTATACTCTACCACAGAGGAGTGTGGAGTGGGACAGGGCCTGCTCATTTCACCCCAGGAGGCCAGCCCTCCCAAGTCTAGGACATTTGGGGGGGAAATGGGGGTTTCCCCTCTCCCCTAGACCCTCTTCAGTTCAGCCAGATGTTTCTTATATGTTTTGTTCTGCCTGTCCATTTTGCTGGGTGGTCTTTCCTCTCTTCCCCAGTTGGGTCTGCCCCTGGTCTCTGTCCCCTAGGAGCAGCTGGAGTGAGGTCCCTGAGTCTTCCCTAACAGTTTCTTT
Organism: Mustela nigripes; assembly: GCF_022355385.1. Lineage (NCBI taxonomy): Eukaryota > Metazoa > Chordata > Mammalia > Carnivora > Mustelidae > Mustela > Mustela nigripes. Next base: position 49,820,500 of record NC_081557.1, on the reverse strand, counting down.
CTGTTGGTTGTCACTCCAGGTGGCTGTATTGCTTTTTAATATTGCACTGAAGGTTTTTTAAATGAAGTTTAAAAAAAGAAAGTTGAGTGGTCAGAAAGAAACTAGATCTTTTTTCTTTAATCTTTTTATTTTATTTTATTTATTTATTTGACAGACAGATCACAAGTAGGCAGAGAGGCAAGTAGAGAGAGAGAGAGGAAGAAGCAGGCTCCCTGCTAAGCAGAGAGCCCGATGCGGGGCTCGATCCCAGGACCCTTCAGCCTGAGCTGAAGGCAGAGGCTTTAACCCACTGAGCCACCCAGGCGCCCCAGAAAGCAACTATATCTTGATGTTGCTATGCTCAATTCAGATTTGTGTGACCTGAAGCAAGTTTACTTAATGGCCCCACGTTTATTTCCTTGAATAAATGGGATTATGAACATAAACTCCACCACAGGGCAGATGTGAAAATATTAAATACAATTACACAAAAGCATGTATAGAAAATGCGTCCTTAGCATTGAGGTAATAGAGTCAGAGCCCAAGTTCCAAATCCTGTCCATTAGCTACTAGTTTTATGACCTTAAACAATGATTTCTTAGCCGCAGTTGCCTATTTGTAAAGTGAAAATATGGCATTATTTTATTTTTTGCATTTCTGAGCTTTCTTGTGGGTTTTAATTTGCACTTAACTACTGGAATTGAGCATCTTTTCATGTGTAGGGCCTTTTTTTTTTTTTAAACTCTTATTACCAGAAAGAATATGTTATTAAAAATTAAACCCAGGGGTGCCTGGGTGGCTCAGCAGGTTGAGCCTCTGCCTATGGCTCAGGTCATGATCTCAGGGTCCTGGGATCAAGCCCTGCATTGGGCTCTTTGCCCAGAAGAGAGCCTGCTTCCCTGTCTCTCTCTGCCTACTTCTGCCTACTAGTGATTTCTGTAAAAAAAAAAAAAAATAAAAAAATCTTAAAAAGAAAATTAAATCCAGAGGGTTGGGAGAAGGCCTTGTTCAGCCTGAGACTGGCTGAGGTGAACATGGGAATAATGAGACTCTATCTGAGGGACACCATGTGTGCAGGGGCTGGGGTGAAAGGGGAGATGGCCTGTGTGGCTGCCACACTCTTTACTCACAGAGGTATTGAGCAAGTGAAACATTGAGAATTATGACAGCCGAGTTTCTCACTATTGGGAGGAAGGAAGTTTATATGCAGAAGACTAGAATGATCCCAGTGGAGCTGGACTGGAATTAGGGGACTTCAGTGTGAATTTATGATTTTTTAATATATATACAGAATGAGGGATATTGAAATGGAGACTCCACATCACAGTACTGTCCACTGATATGGCCTAGAAGCAATAATACCCTAGTAGTAAAGAGTATATATATAGTGCCCAAATCTTGATTTCCAAATGCCATTCTCCACTAAAAGAACAAGAGCTATCTAGACAAATAGTTGATTCCAGTACTGAGATGGGAAATTATAAGATGAAACTTAAATAGCTTGTGGTATCAGAAAATATGGAAGCACTAAAAGAATGCTATTAACACATCAAAAAGACATAACATCAGGACACCTGGACCGCTCAGTCGGTTAAGCATCTGCCTTTGGCTCAAGTGATAATCCCAGGGTCCTAGGATTGAGTCCCACCTCGGGCTCCTGCTCAGCGTGGAGCCTGCTTCTTCCTCTACCTGCCACTCCCCCTGTTCCTTCTGACAGATGAATAAATAAAATGTTTCCTTTAAAAAAAAAAAAAAAA
>NC_081557.1:49791456-49818364 GCF_022355385.1 Mustela nigripes | reverse complement strand
TAAAAAAAAAAAAAAAAAAGGACATAGTATCCATCTTGAAGGGGCTACCACTGGGTCCAACTGAGAAAAATTAACCACCAAAATAAATAGTAGCAATAATGGATTATAATCCATAAAATAAAATACAAATCCATGTGCAGTCCATAATAATAAACCTATGGTGATAAGTGAGTGAATCAGTAATTAGATAAATGGCAGAGAAGGGAAAGTCTCACAGTAGAAAGCCAATTATAAATGTAAAAAGAATGATGGAATGATAAAATGACTATTTGGCAGTTAGCATAGGAGTAACTGATTCAGAAAGACAACAAAGGCTGCCACTAGATGATGCAAGTTTGATGAGGAGCAGTATATTCATATAGTCTCAAAGTAGCTCTCCACAAACTACTAACTTTGCCATGGAGAAACCTGGAGGCACCATTTTAACCAACTTAACCTCACCTGATTATGATAAAAGGTGGAGAGACCAAGGGTTGGCAAGGACATGGAGAAATAAGAACCCTTATACACTGTCACTGAGAATGTAAAATGGTGTAGCCATTTGGAAATCAGGCGGAAGTCCCTAAATGGTAAACAGATACCACATCCTTACAACTTTTCTCAAGTGTGAAATGATTTCAAGGTGAAAAGTAAATTTGGGGCTCCTGGTGACTTAGTCAGTTAAGCGTCTGCCTTGGGCCCAGGTCATGATCCCAGAATCCTGGGATCAAGCCCCAAATCGGACTACCTGCTCAGAAGGGAGTCTGCTTCTCTCTCTCCCTCTGCCCCTTGCCCTACTCATGCTCTCTCTCGCTCACTCTCTCAAATAAATAAAATCTAAAAAAAAAAAAGAGTAAATAATAAAAATATAAAAAGAGACATGTTCAAGAATAAGAAACCTTTACTCTGCAGGGCTACTGGCACCAATTACATGCACGCTAGTGAATGCCACTGCCAGCTTTCCATTCAGAGAAATAGATGCACTTCTCACAAGAAGTCACAAGGGGGCGTCTGAAAGCCAAGAAACAAAGTCTAGTTTACCTGAGCCTGTACTGCCGCAGATGAAGGTTGTCCACCCTTCCTTACCCAGAATGCACTCCTCAACCCAAAAGGGGAAAAAAAGGCTGTCTGCTAACACTGGGGAGATTCCATTCACAGTAGACGAGGCTTTGAGTCACCTAAGAGCTAGCCTCCCTCCTCCTGTTTGGATCTAGATTTCAGGGCATCTGTCAAGGGTCACTGCACCCATTACAACTGGACTATCACAGCTCTGACGGCAGTGAAGAGCAAGTCCTGGAAGAGGAACTCACAGACATTCCTGCTTGTGTGAACTCACCCAATCCTGCTTCATCCTGTCTTCTTCATCTGACTTCCAAGAGGTTCTCTCCAGATCTCCTTTGATCCAATGTTTCTGAGCTCTGGAATATGTCCCTTTGGGTCTACCTGACCTTATCACAAATCACTCCTTAAATGGAACTGGTCAAGTCCCAGAGGTCTTGAGTATTGTGTAGCGTAGCGGAAGACACAGTCTTGGAGACAAACTAAGCAAGGCCCAAATCAAGGGTTTCTTGAGCCTCAGTTTCCTTATCTATAAAACTATATATATGCCATTTCCTTTTTAAGAATGTCATTGGGATTAAATATTTAAATACAGTCCCTAGTATAGCATAGATGACCAGTAATATTCAATGACTATTTTATTTTCACAATTTAAGCATATACAACAGGTAGAAAAAAATGGATTTAAAGTTAAGATAAACTGTGTTAAAATTTCTGTTCCCTATGACCCTTGGCCAACCAATTCATCGGAGTCTCACTATCTGCATGTCATAGTGAAGTTATAAATATTACATGCGAATATACCTTTAAGAATGCTGTGAACCATACTGTTACCCCAGCCAGATACTGGATTCTTCCCTTAAATAAAGCCAGATCTTAGCCTACATTGCTCAGCTCAAGTGTTGTGTTGTCCAAGGAACCTTTTCTCTCTCTAGTAATCTCTAAAATGTAAAACTCCATAGTGTTAAAAAGAATGATGGAGGTCTAAATGTACTGAAAGAACTCAGAAATTCTAAGTGAAAATAAAACACGGAATTCATGCATTATTACTCCATTTTTATATTTAGGGGGAAAAAAAGTGACCCATGTTAAACCCTTGCTTAAAACTCTTCTGTGGGTTTCTTGCCAACCAAATGAAATTCAAGCTCCTTACCTGGGACTCAAGCCCCTTCATTGCTTGGGCCCGGCCCACCTCCCCAGCCTCATCCTCTAAAGACCAGCCTCACCATCCCATAAGTGCTGAGTTCCAGCTATGACAAAAGTGCCCTTTATTATTTCTTCCTCTAGGTCTCAAGCTTTAGCATGCATCAGAATCACCTGGCCGGCTCTACCCATAGAATTTCTGATTTAGGGCTGAGGTGGGGCCTAGGAATTTCTATTTCTACCAAGTTCCCAGGTGATACTGATTTGGCAGTTAAGGGACCACACTCGGACAGTCACTGCCCTCACAATTATAGGATTCAACTTTATTACCTGTATATGGACTGATCAATCCTATCAGTTTGCCTAGGACTGAAAGTCCCACGTAGCAGAAAACCCCTCAGTCCAAGGAAAACTGAGACAGTTGGCTTCCCTACCTGTATAGGAATCATTCACAGGCTCCTGCTTAAATAATAGTTACTGCTAAGAAGCAGTAACTCTACAGGTAGGCCAACAGGAAGTGCCTGAGAAAGGAGTTCCATCAACTTGAATGGCTTTTTGCTGGAGTAAGAATATTTAACAAAGTTTTTCAAATTCAGACTCTTCCAAACACATTCTCTTTATTTCCTTCAGAGCACAGGCTTTAGTCCTCTGGTCCTTGTAAACATTTAACACAATGGTATGAGATCAAAGTGTAAGCATCCATGTCCTTGCCCTGTGCTGCTGGGGTGAGTGTATATAGGGAGTACGTGTGAGCTTCTTACTCAATTCACAGTAGGTCTTGTCATGGAATGATACTTCCACATGGGGCAATGCAGCTGATTTTCTGTGACACCCAAAGGGTGCCCCAAACAATAAGGGGCCATGGTCCTTGAGAAGGACTAATGTCTTTGTTGATTAGAGCCAATATTTTTCATTAACTTCATCCTTTTCCAAGGAGTCAGAGGTCAGAGAGCTGATAGCGTCGCACAAGACCATCTCGACAGCATGTGTAGATCTGCTTCTCCCATGTGGCTACCTGGAACATAAAAGTTCACAGCTCAAAGGAAGCCTGGGAATCTTCCATTTCGAGAAGATAGAAGCTCGTCATTGATCTCCATTAGTACAAGTGAGTCTAAGAAGCTCTACTGACTTCAAAGACAAAAGAAGAATTAGATCCATGATCAGTATTTTAAAATAGCCAGTTAGGACCCAGGTCCCTTAGGACTACAGAACAGAGAAACTAATCAGCCAAGTAGAGAGCAAACCCCTTAGTGTGGTGCATAGTTGAGGGCAGAGGGTCTGGATCTGGGAAAGGAGATGACCCATAGACTGGCCGGTGTATCTCTGAACCTTATAAAATTATATTCAAAGAAGTTCTCAATATATGCCTGCCTGAGGGGATTTCATCAACTTCTCAAAGAAATCTGAGGCAGCAGCTACGTGGAGGAGCAAGGCACATGCTGGGGCTGCGCCACGGCACCACGGGTTGAGATGAAGGCCAGTCTAGGCTCTGCCACCACTACTGCCACCTTGCTTAGAGAGCACATGGACGGCATCACCTCCTCCAAGACTTCTGGAATTTCTCAACCTCATCTTCAGGGTCGGGGGTAGCTCGCATTCTGGCCTTTTAGGTTATGTGGGAGCCCCTGTCTTCATCACTTATGATGACAATGACCACTTCTTTGAAGATGTGCATCCTCTTGTCCCTACTATAATTATCATTGCTATGGATCCCCACTTTTCATTTTCGGGCTGACTGGCTACTGTGTCCCAATCTGGGAGAGCTGCTGTAGATGTGCCACATTTGTCATCATTCTACTCTTGGTTTTTTTGCAGAAGCTGTTGTAGGGGTTCTGGGATACATTTACAGAGTGAAGGTAGAAAAACGAGGTTGATCAGAGCATCCAGGAAGTAAGACCTACAGAGGAACCAGCCCTACAATGGAACCAGCTAGTCAGACTGGGAATAATAAGGACTGGTTCAAAGAAACCAAAAACCAGTGTCCCTAAGCTGCAGCAGAGAGACAGCTGGCACCTGTAATGGTTGGTGGGCCCACTCCTCTCACCTCCATGCTGAGGGGTGTTGATGTCCTAGGGGTGAAGGAGCTACAACCAGTCACGTGCATGTGATCTGGGAGAGCGGGCCCGTGCAGCTCTTCAGCGGCTAGATGTGCTATGTGCATACATTATACTATGCAGGAGTAGAGATCCTGTATATGAGCCCCTTACCACTGGCAAAAGTCTTGTTCTGCTTTGGAAGGTGAGTCAAGCAGGTTTACTTTTAGTAGTTCAGCCACATTTAGTTAAACCACACATTACACAGGCACAGGTGTTGGACAGAGCAGCTTGGCTCTTCATGTGCCCACCTGTGATTTTCTTTTCCCTTGTTCTATCTGACTCTCCATGTTCATAAGTTTTTAGGCACGACAGTGAATGTTATCATTTCAGAGCCATTTGTGAGTTGAACAGTGTGGAAGAATGAGAGGGGGACCTGGGCCTGCTTCTGTTACCTCCACGCAGCAATAGAACTGCTGCCAAAGTATCACTGGGTCTTTTCCATCTTTACATCGGAGAACTCTTGGGGAGAGAAGGGGGAAGCCAGCTAAGGTTAAAGTTAATACCAGTTGGTGCCCTTCATCAGTGTCCTTTTAAAAAATATACATTGCAGTTCAATAACATAGCACTGTACAAAAATGACCAAAATAGTTCATCTTCAAAATCAGACTGATTCTTGAAACTAGAGGTGTTTTTTTTTTTTTGAAACTAGAGGTTTTTAATCAACCTTTATAGGAGCATAATATATGCATTTTAAAAAGATTCTATTTATTTGAGAAAGAGAGAGTGAGAGAGAGCATGAGAGAGGAGGAGGTCAGAGGGAGAAGCAGACCCCCTGTGGAGCTGGGAGTTCGCTGTGGGACTCGATCTCGGATCTCCAGGATCACGACCTGAGCCAAAGGCAGTGGCTTATTAACCAACTAAGCCACCCAGGCGCCCCTATGCGCAACTTTTTAAAAACAATTTGTGTGCATGTGTGTATGTTATTATATGATTAAGCCCACTCATTATAAATCTAAACTCATTAGGATTAATGTACCCATGCAGACTAGCAAAACAGTATGTAGATAAGATCTCAGTTGAAAGAAAAGAAGAGAAAAAGCCTGAGATTCAAAGGTTAAGAACCACTAATTCAGTGGAAGAAGCATGAATTCTGGAGGTAGCTTAATCTCAGGTGTGCTAATGTGTACCTACATGACCTAAGGCAACTTTCTCAATCACTCTGGACTCCAGCTTCTTCACTTATAAAAATGAAAATGGTATGTTGATTCACAATATAGAACACTATGCAGGAATTTTAAAAATGAAGTGGATCTATTTGCATTTATCTGAAAAGAGCTCTGAGATGTTAAAAAAGTCACAGAACAAAACAATACATAGAGAATGTTTTCAGTTATGCACAAACTAAAGATAAACCTATATTATCTACATAATTACATAAACACAAAGATGTAAGTGAAAATTTTCCAAAAACAGTCTTGAAAGATACATGCCCAAGTGTTAATGCTAGTTACTCCTGGAAAGAAGAGCAGAACTAAAAAGGTCTTAAAGGGGACTTGAAAGTTGTGTAATTTTGTATTGTTTGAATTTTTATAGGTATGTATTAGCTGTATAACTTTAAAAAAATATAAAAACAATAGAAATAATAATACTTATACCTCAAGAATAATAACAATGAAATAAGATACATGTAAAACATCCAGCACAATGTCTAGTCAATAAATATTATTTCCCCTTTTGTTTTTCTCTTTCTAATCAAATGAGATAAACAGTCTTGAACTTTAAATAATAATAATAATGACAGCTAACTATTTATAGAAGATTTAAAATTTACAACTATTTTTCATATACATTATTACTCTCATTTTATAGAACTGACAGACTGAGGAGGTGAAATGATTTTTCAAGTTTCTAGAGCTAAAAAGTGGTGAAATCACTTCTGATTCAAAATTCTCACTGACTTTTATCTCATCCATAAGTATTTTATCATTCAGAATGCCCACAAAGTAGCTGGATTCAGTCCCCTCAAAAGCCTTAGATCTCAGGTGGGAATCACCCAGGTGCCTCTCGGGCCTGTACCTTGAACACAGGGTCACAGTCAGCTCCAGTGAGCTCAATGAGATAGTCTAGGTCTTGCTGGACAATGAAACAGCTTCCATCACCTAAAAGGCAGAAAGAAAAATTTAGAGAACTAAAGAAAAGCTGCACGCAAAGGAGCTTTAAAAAAAAATCAGTATTGTAGTTTATTTCAGTACATCACGAGCCTAAAGAAGTTTATCCCAAGACCCAGAATGGCAAACAGACCTCATTACATGGGTCAAACATGAGGGCCTACAGTGGCTGCCTCGAATGCTGGGTTAGAGGATCTGAAGGACAAGTACAAGCTCAGTGGGAAGAAGGGCTGTCTTTGATGAGCAGTACCTGCCAAGGGCACAGAGCAAGTCACTTCAGGCTTATAGAGGACTGCAAACTTACCCTGGCCCATGATTTTTAACAGGGACTTGTCCATATACATGTTTTAATATGCTCCCAAATTATTCTTCCACCTATAAACTTGACTGGATACATGAGACAAAGGAGCAAAGTTGTAATTCCAAGAAAATAAAAGTATATTTATTTTTAAACTTAATTTTCTTAAAAGACCATGAACAAATGAGACTTGGAATGATCTGTAAACTGCTGAAATAAAGTAATTTTTTATTATTGTTTTACTTAATATAAAAACAGTACATGTTAATTGAGGAAAACTTTAAAAACAAGAAACAGAAATTTAAAAAAAAACACTCCATCTACCCCTAAAAGATCACTACTGTTAATATTTTTAATGTATTTTTCCAATCCTTTTTGTGCAAAATTTTTTAAAAGATTTTATTTATTTATTTGACAGACAGAGATCACAAGTAGGCAGAGAGACAGGCAGAGAGAGAGGAAGGGAAGCAGGCTCCCTGCTGAGCAGGGAGCCCAATGTGGGGCTTGATCCCAGGATCCTGGGATCATGACCTGAGCCGAAGGAAGAGGCTTTAACCCAATGAGCCACCGAGGCACCCCCTTTTTGTGCAAATGTTATTTTACATGGTTGAAAGCATATTACATAAAAGAATATCTTTATGCATGAAGTTTTTCTGTATCAACATTGTGACTTTGTAAAGAATAAAATTTTAATTAACCTTTTCAAGCTTTTTAAAAATTGAAAAACTGCTGTTGAAACAAATTAATTAATTTTAATTTATCTGTTAATCAACTTATACCCCAACCAGCAGCATACAGAAAGACCTTATCCTTTCTGGTATTATTAAAAATAATCTTTTTTAATTCAAATTTTATTTTATTTATTTATTTAAAAAATTTTATCTATTTATTTGACAGACAGAGATCACAAGTAGGCAAAGAGGCAGGCAGAGAGAGAAGAAGGGAAGTAGGCTCCCGCTGAGCAGAGAGCCCAATGTGGGGCTTGACCCAGGACCCTGAGATCATGACCTGAGCCGAAGGCAGAGGCTTTAATCCACTGAGCCACCCAGGCACCCCTAAATTTTATTTTATTAAGTAATCTCTACACCCAACATGGGACTCAAACTGACAACCCAATATCAAGAGTAGCATGCTCCACCAATGCCAGCCAGGCATCCCAAAAATCATCTTTTCAATAAAAGAATTATTATTTTTTAGAAATACTTATGTAAGTATTGATAGGTATAATAATACAATATTTGTGATATGTTTCAAAATATCACAATAGTTGGGGATTATAAGGGAAAGTGTAAAACAAGATGAAATAGGATTAGCTATAAACTGGTAAAGGTTGAAGCTAGATAATGGGAATATCAGGTTTATTATGCTTTTCTCTCTACCTTTGTATCTCTTTGACAATTTCCATAATAAAAAGTTTCTAAATTGTTTAATCTGGCAATTTCAATCTCCTCTCTAGTAAAAGAGTTCCAAAGGACCTCTAAGATCATCTATATCCAACTTCTAAACCGGTACTGAATTCTATTCACAACACCTTGCAGATTGGCCAGCCAGCCTATGCTTCTCCAACCCAAGTTGGTACTGCTTTCTACAATGCTAGCTTCTCTCCTAACTAGACAGAACATTTTCCTTACATTCAACTGAAATGTGGCTCCTGGTAACTTTCTTTCATCGGTCTTAGTTTCATCCTCTGAAAACAGTTATATTACTATGAATAAGGCACAATCACTACTTTCAAGGAGTCTGAACTGGAGGGAGATATAGACAATCATAGTGTAGGGTGATAAACACTGTACAATAAATACGATATGCCAAAGAATTGTGAAGAACCATACCCCTAGCCCCACCATAGATCATGCATTTAAATATAAATTTATTTATTTTTAGAGAGAGAGAGAAGGCATGAATGGGAGAGTAGGAGTGGAGTGCAGGGAAAGGGGCAGAGGGAGAGATAATCTTTTTTTTTTAAGGGTGGGAGGGGAGGGACAGAGAGAAAGAGAATCTCAAGCAGGCTTCACGCCCAGGATGGAGTCCAATGCTGGGCTCATTCTCACATCCCCAAGATCATGACCTGAACAGAAATCAAGTCACTCAACCAGGCCACATAGGCACCCCAAGAGATAGAATCTTAAGTAGGCTCCACACAGCATGGAGCCTGATGCAGGGCTCAATCTCACCACCCTGAGATCATGACCTAAGCATTAAAAGTCAGATGCTTAACAGACTAAGCCACCAGATACCCCTAACCTTAAATTTAAAGGAACTACAGGAAGCCATCTCTCTCAAGGGATCCCTGGACCCACCTTGGCTGGCAATGAATCCATCTCTGAAACTCAGCAGGGACAGAACTGGTGCTCCAGATCTGTGGATGACTTGTACTGGAGCCCTAGAATTCAAAGAAAAAGAAGCAACTGTACTTTTTTCTTCAAGAGCAACACTTGACTATATTCAACATATAGGACTAACCACACAAAAGCAAACAGGACAAACATGGACAGAGATTAAACATTCATACACTTTCTTTCCTGGCAAGATCCTTAAATGGTAGATTCAGGTAATCCACTCAAAACCACCTTGGAGTGATCTAAACATGTCTCTAACTAAACAGGTCACTGAGCTGAATGAACTAAGTTACCACCACCAACTCCAGTCTTTAGGGGAGACCTGACAAGAGTTTAAGATAACAATGTTAACACATGTTAATTATTTTGCTTACAGACAAAATTAAGACAGTTGGGAGTAAAAAAAAGATACTTGTCAGATATTACAAATGTCAGGACTCTATGAAATGAAAGAGAAAGGTGAATGAGAATCAATTTAATATATATGTAAAGCTGATTTTCTTTCTTTTTTAATCTTAAGTAGGCTCCACGCTCAAAGTGGGGCTCGAATTTGTGACCCTGAGATCAAGTCGCACACTCTACCAACTGAGCCAGCTAGGTCCCCCTGTGAGGCTCATTTTCTTCTTCTTCTTCTTCTTCTTCTTTTTTTTTTTTAATATTTTATTTATTTGAGAGAAAGAGAGAAAGCACAAGCAGGGGGAGCAGAAGAGGGAGAAGCAGACTCCCCGCTGAGTCTGGGTCTGAGCCTGAGTCCGAGTCTGAACCTGACATGGGGCTTGATTCTAGGACCCTGGGATTATGACCTGAGCCAAAGGCAGATGCTTAACTAACTGAGCCACCCAGGCACCCTGGCTGATTTTCTAATAGTGATCAGACATTCCCTGAATCTCTATAGAGTCAAAAACAAGAACAAAAGTAAAGCAATTGAAATTTTGGAAGAAAAGGTGCAAGCTTTCACTACAATTTCTTTACTGCTCTTAGAGTAAAGCCCAAACTCCTTTGGATGGTACATGTGTTCTTTCTAACAAACTCTTGCTTTCCTGTCTGACATCACTTCTAACTGCTACCCTGTCTGCAGGGTATATATTTGTCATATTAAACTACTCAGAGATCCCTGAAAGTGCCATACTTCCACATATCTTCATGCTTCTCTATGTGCTATTCTACCTAGGGCAGATCCCTCTCTTCATTTGGTAACTTCCTACTGGACAAGATCCAATTAAAGCTTCATTTCCTTGGAGAAGAATTCCCACCTTCTCCTTTCTCCTTCTCAGCGCTTTCTCATTTTCCTGTGTAGAGCCCTGTCAGCCCACTGACCACAATGTATCACCAATGTCTTTTAGTTGCCTGTCTTTACTGTTAGAATCCACCTCAAGGGCAGAATCTGTATCTTTTACTTCTGGTTTTCAGTGCCCTGCACAATATCTGGTGACCACAAAAGCCATTCAGTAAATGTCAGCTGAACAAAAGAAAGGAAATGGAAGAAAGAAGGGACAGAATTGGAGAAATAGTTAAATCCTGGGATGGAGAGGTTGTGTGGTTCTCTCTGGGTATCTTTAAAACCAGAATAAAGCCCATTTCAGATAGGTTATGATCAAAGCCAAAGAAAAACAGCTGGCTTACTTGAACTAAAAATGATCACTCTTAAGCCAATCCAGATTTAATACCACTGAGAAAATTACTGAGCTCCTTAAAATTAAAAGTTCTGTACAATCATTTTAAGTGAAATGTTAGTTCGTTAAAGCTCAGATTCCAAAGCCATCACTACAATAGGACAATCATGACAGCATGAATCAAATTACCTTTAATATGATTCCAGGAATAATAAGAACAACCAGACCACTCACACTGGAAAACCTTTATAAATGGAAAAATATACCCTTGATTCAACAGTCATCTACATGTTATGCTAAATCATTGTTAAAGCTAATAAAAATTTCCACTCTGTAGAAGACCTGCATCATGCAAATGAATGGTGACTCACCTTGGACTCCTCACGTCCAGCTGATAAATGTTTCCATCCTGTGTCCCAGCCAACAGCAAGAAGCCAGAGAGAAAAGTGCAGCAGTTGAAGGCATCTGAGCCAACAAAGAGGAACACCTGGGAACAAGCGGGTGCCGAAACTGCTGCTTAAACATTGTTTTCAGAAATAAGCAGACACCAAAAAAGGGAAAAATTTCCTATTTTTAGAGACATTTGCTTTCCTCTCCCTTTAAGTACTCTGCTTCTAAACAAAGTACTCAGCAAGGACCAAAGAGGAACCAGGCCCCGCAGAGGACTTTAACAATGTATGCACAACCACACCCGGATGCAGTTTTCAAACTACTGCCCCTCAACACACTGCCTCCCAGGACCCACACTGCCTCCCACAACCCTCAGTCTCCAACGTCTTTCTTCTGCTTCTCATTACAACCCTCCATTTGGGAAATACTTGCAATTCACACATTTAAATTTTGTTCATGTCACTTCTGACAACCTTTTGAAGGGAGACTACGTAGGAAAAGAAACAAGCTTAAATAAAGTGGCAATTTAAAGAATTATAATTCTTCCCGAAAAAAGGAATTATCAGATGTTGTTGTTGTTCTCTACTGTTAGCTCAATCTGATTATTTCTGCCTCAAATGTTCTAAAAAGAAAGGAAAAAAACAAATCTGGCCAAACAAACAAAACCTGTGATTTCCCTTCAGAAGGAAAAGCAGTGCAGAGGCGATACGACCAGAAAGAGTGACGTTTCTGGAATGTCATTTCTGAAAATGGAAACATCACTAGAACAAAAGTAACAAGAAGAAATGAAAATATAAAATCTATAGCCAACCCATATCATTAAAGTTATCTGGGTGAGGCTGATGGGCAAAATAAAATCCCAGGGAACCCCGGGCTTAATGAAGAGTAGTATGCCCAGTGCAAAATTTCAAAGGCTGAAGGAAAAAAATTCAAATAATTCTTCCATAAGAGACATTCTGGTCACTAGTTGATCAAGAGTCCTGAATGCATGAGTCCTTGACTCAGAATTTCTTCACATTACCTTGGATATGGAAGGAAATCTACATAACCTCATCATTTTATACACAGTATGCTGAAGCCCAGAGAGAAAGTGACTTAACAAAGGTCACAAAGAAGTAGAGCATTTAATCCTCATCATACAACCCTACAAGGTGAGTACTACTATGCCCAATTTAGTGATGAGGAAACTGAGGCTCAGAATGGTTAAGTAACCTATTAAATGTCACAACCATTATAGAAGAGCTACGATGTGAATGCTGCCCTTTCTCCAAATTCCATGCTCTTAATCGTTACACTCTTTTGCCCTTTACTCCTGCAGCTTTCCCAAAAGATGAACACAGGGAGCAAGCAGAAATGTTTCCAAAACCGCTTTCCAGAAATCAGAGTGATCCAGCATGCCCCAGAGTTCCAAAGTCTTAGAGGAACCACTTGCCGGCTGCCTGCTCTGCAGTCCCAAGCACTGAAGTTTCTTATCCTCCCGTGCCAACAGCAGCATTTTCGACTCTGTTCCAACCTCCCGTTCACCTGCATGACAGATAAACCATGTCAACAATGGGCTAGGCCGATCAGCTGGCAGTGCCAGAAAGCACAAATCCTTATGGCTGTTTATTGAATTCCTCTTAGTGATTAATTTGCTAACTTAAAAAAACTTTTATTATATTCTGTATCTTGGTAAACATCTGTCAAAACTCACAGAACTGATCATTTAAAAGGGTGACTTCTGGGGTACCTGCCTGGCTCAGTTGGTAGTACATGCAACTCTTGATCTCAGGGCTTTAAGTTCGAGCCCCAGGTTAGGGATAAGAGATTACTTAATAAATAAATATATATATATATATGTTTAGATTTTATTTATTATTTGAGAGAGAGCAGGAGTGCACATGGGAAGGGCAGAGGGAGGAGAAAGAATCTGAAGCAGACTCTACACTGAGCCCAGAGCCCAGCACAGGCCTCAATCCCATGACTGCAAGATCATGACTTGAGCTGAAACCAAGAGTCAGAAGGTCAACTGACTGAGCTACCCAGGTGCCCCTAAATAAGCTAATTAAAAAAATATAAGGGGTGCCTGGGTGGCTCAGTGGGTTAAGCCTCTGCCTTTGGCTCGGGTCATGATCCCAGGATCCTGGGATGGAATCCCGCATTGGGCTCTCTGCTCGGCGGGGAGCCTCCTTCTTCCTCTCTCTCTTTCAGACTGCCTCTCTGCCTACTTGTGATCTCTGTCTGTCAAATAAATAAATAAAATCTTAAAAAAAAAAAAAAATATATATATATATATAATAAAATAAGATAAAAAGGGCAACTTTTACTACATGTAAAATACTTATCAATAAACCCAACTTAAGAATATTAAGTCATTTGGAATATGACAAGATATCATATTAGCAGCAGGGGCACAATGTTAGAACAGTCTCTGCCCTCAAGGCTCTTATGGTCTGCAGTAAATGAAATTTATTCATTCACTAAAATCTTTAGTGAGGGTCTACTATGTATTGGACACTATTCTAGGTGCTAAGGAAATAGTAATATATGAACAGACAGGGTCCTTACTCTCAAGAATTATAGTGGAATATGTAAATAAACAAATAGGATATTTTCAGACAGTGATGAATTCCACAAAGGAAATAAAGAAGGAAAATCTAATCAGTAGTGAGTAGATGTGGAAGGCTGAGTGAGGAAAGGTAATTTTAAGTTTAAACTTCAACTGTAAAAAAAAATCCATGAGAAGTACCTGGGTTGCACAGTCAGGTAAGCATCTGACTCTTGGTTTCAGCTTAGGTCATGATCTCAGGGTAATGAGATTGAGCCCTGCGTCAGCTCTGTGTTCAGCATGGAGTCTGCTTACGACTCTCTCTCCCTCTACCCCCATCCCCACCAGCCCATCCTCTTTTAAATAAAAACAAACAAATAAATCTATCAAATAAATCTATCTTTTTTTTTTTTTTAATAAATCTATCTTTTAAGAAACTCCATGGAGGCCAGGTTTCAAATGAGAACTGACTGGTAAACCAGAAATTAGCCATGCAAACACCTTTGCGAAGTAAAGGCAGTATGACACGAGGCTGGAAAGGAATGTGGAGGTCAGAAAGTGTTAAGTGTTGTGATAAGCCAAGTGAAGTGGATAGGATTTTAATATATGTATAAAAGGAGGTCACTGGAGGAGAGTAGGGACAAAGGAGAGCAACATGACTTGATTTGTGGGTTGCTTTTTTTAAAAAAATGACCACAAATGGTTGCTCTGAGGAGAATGGATTATAGGAGACTAGTAAGGGACACCTGGGTGGCTCAGTCAGTTAAATACCTGCTTTCGGCTCAGGTTATGATCTCGGGGTCCTAGGATCAGGCCCTGAGTTAGGCGCCCTACCAACTGGGAGCCTGCCTCTCCCTCTCCCTCTCAACTCTCCCCACCTCTCTCAAATAAATATATAAAATCCTTAAAAAAAGAAAAAAAAAAAAACAAAAAACAAAAAAAAAAGGGCGCCCGGGTCTCTCAGTAAGGGTTATAGGAGACTAGTACGTGGTGCCTGGGTGGCTCAGTCAATTAAGCATCTGTCTTTGGCTCAGGTCATGATCCCAGGGTCCTGGGATCAAGCCCCACATCGGGCTCCCTGCTTGGCAAGAAGCCTGCTTCTCCCTCTCCCTCTCCCACTCCCCCCTGCTTCTGTTCCCTCTCTCACTTACTCTGTCAAATAAATAACTAAAATCTTTTAAAAATAAATAAATAAATAAATAAAACAAAAAGCATATTTTCATTTAAATTACTTTAAATTGAGATGTCAGGGTGGCTCAGTCGGTTGAGTGCCTTCAGCTCGGGTCATGATCCAGGGTCCTGGGATTAATCTCACATGTGGCCTCATGCTCCTTGCTTATTGGGGAGCCTGTTTCTTCTCCCTCTGCCTGATGCTCCCCCTGCTTGTGCTCTCGATCTCTGACAAATAAAATCTTTTAAAAAAATTACTTTAAGCCAATACATTTTTAAAAACTTAACCTTGTTTTAAATAATATTTGTGGGCTATCTTAGGTTTGAAGCAAAATATGTGTATTAAATATATTTAATAGTATACTACTGAAGATGTGTACTGCCTGAAATAATCTTATTTATCACTAATTGCATATGTATCACACTTTGGGAAAAGACTTATCCTATTAATTCCAAAGAGAGCTCAGGGAACATCTGGTGGTCAGCCACAATTTTAGTTCTTGGACCACAGTACATCTGCATGGGAAGTTTAAGACAAGAGAGTACCTACAGTGTGTCAAAAGTGAAGGGCAGGGGTGCCTGGGTGGCTCGGTGGGTTAAAGCCTCTGCCTTCAGCTCAGGTCATGATCCCAGGGTCCCGGGATCGAGCCCCGCATCGGGCTCTCTGCTCAGCAGGGAGCCTGCTTCCCTTCCTCTCTCTCTCTGCCTGCTTCTCTGCTTACTTGTGATCTCTGTCAAATAAATAAATAAAATCTTTAAAAAAAAAAAAAAAGTGAAGCGCAATGGGGCACCCGGGAGGCTCAGTCAGTTGAGTTTGACTTTGACTCAGGTCATGATCCTGGGGTCCTGGGATTGAGCCCTGCATCAGGTTCTCTGCTCAGCAGTGAGTCAGCTTCTCCCTCTACCTCTGCCCCTTTCTCCACTCATGCTCTCTCTCTCTCTCAAATAAATAAACAAAATCTTAAAAAATAAAAAGTGAAGGACAAAAATAACCCAAATCAGTTGAAAACCCATGTCCACATAAAAACATGCACACAGATATTTATAGCAGCTTTATTCATATTCGCCAAAACTTGGAAGCAACCAAGATGTCCTTCAGTAGGTGAATGGATAACTAAACTGAGGTACATCCAGACAATGGAATATTATTCAGTACTAAAAACCCATAAAAATATAGGGAGGAACCTTAAATGCTTATTACTAAATGAAATAAACCAATCTGAAAAGACTGTATAGTTTATGATTCTGTGACATTCTGGAAAAGGCAAAATCATGGATGCAGTAAAAGTATCAGTGGTTGCTAAGGGATATAGGAGAGGAAGGGATGAAGTGGTAGAGCACAAAGGATTTTTCATGATAGATACATGTCATTATACACTTGTCCAAATCCACAGAATATACAACACCAAGAATGAACCTAATAAAAATTACTTAAGTGATAATGATAAGTCAACACAGGTTTATCAATTGTAACAAATATGCCACTCTGGTGAGGGAGATTGATAAAATGGTAATTGGGGAGGCTGTCTGGGGCAGAGGGAGTATGAAAACCATACCTTTTTAAAAAGATTTATTTATTTATTTATTTATTTATTTATTTATTTATTTATTTGAGAGAGAGAGAGAGCGAGCACGTGTGTGCAACTGTGAGTGGGAGGAGGGGCAGAGGGCGAGGGAAAGAATCCTTAAGCAGACTGCACTGAGCATGGCACTCAACATGGGGCTTGATCTCATGACCTGACCCCAAACTAAGAGCTGGATACTTAACCGACTGAGCCACCCAGGTACCCCGGAAACTGCACTTTCTGCTCCTAAAACTGCTGTAAAAAATAAAGTGTTTTCTTAAAAAGATTTTATTTTTAAAATCTTACACCAAAGGATTATTTTTAATCCTTACACCAAATATAAGGCTTGAATCCACAACCCCAATATCAAGAGTCTCACATTCCACTGACTGAGCCAGCCAGATGCCCCTAAAGAGGGTTTTTTTTTTTTTTTTTTTTGGTAAAGATTTTATTTATTTGACAGAGAGATCACAAGTAGGCAGAGAGAGAGGTGGAAGCAGGCTCCCTGCTGAGCAGAGCCCGATGTGGGGCTCGATTCCAGAACCCTGGGTTCATGACCCAAGCTGAAGGCAGAGGTTTAACCCACTGAGCCACCCAGGTGCCCCTTTAAAGATTTTATATATTCATTTGAGAGTGAGAGAGACAAAGAGAGCACAAGCAGGGAGAGAGGCAGAGGGAAAGGAAGAAGCAGACTCCCTGATAAGCTGGGAGCGTGACTCGATCCCAGGACCTAGAGATCAAGACCTGAGCTGAAGGCAGATATTTAACCATATGAACCATCCAAGTGCCCCAGCCCCTAAAGACTTTTTTTAAAGTAATCTCTACACCCAACATGAAGCTCAAACTTGGAACTCTGAGATCAAGAGTTGCACACTCTACAACTGAGCCTGCCAGGTGATCCCCACTACTAACTATTCTTATTTATTTTTTAAGATTTTATTTATATATTTGACAGACAAGTAAGCAGAGAAAGAGAGAGGGAAGAAGGCTCCCTGCTGAGCAGAGAGCCTGATGGCAGGCTCAATCCCAGCACCCTGGGATCCTGACCTGAGCCAAAAGCAGAGGCTTTAACCCACTGAGCCACCCAGGTGCCCCTACTAACTACTCCTGATCCAACCTCTGACCCAACCAAACATATCTTTCTACCTAACAGTTAATTTCACCTCAAGCTATTTTAATGTGAACTGCCCCTAATCCTACACCCCAGCTCCCATTTTCCCATCCTTTCCATTCTTGTCTATTCAACTCAAATTCATCCTCCAAGGTTCAAGTCAACTTCTTCGTGACACCTTTCTCATCTACACTAACCTAAAATATAAAATACTCTCTTCTTCCAAAAAACCATTTTATTTGTATTAAGAATCATTATGTTGTTCCAGCTAAAAAAATTTTTTTTTGTTTTATAGGCATCAGTCTCATCTGCTAAACTATGTACTTACTTAAATGTAGTTAACATGACATATACTTCTTTTATAGATTCCAAAGCAATAGAAACATAGTAGGTATGCAATAAATACTAAACTTATGGTGAAAATACAAATACCAGCCAAAAAAGCAGAGAAAGGAGAGAAAAGGAGAAGCTAAGGCAAACACTGAAGGTGCCTAAGGAATCAAAATAAGCTCAACATATCATTACCAACTTACTCGGCGTGTGCTCAGGCGAGCCGAGGTTTATGGAGTTGTCAGCAGCACCCACAGCCACTCCATTGATAGAAGAACCACAGTCTGCAATGACTCCCAGGCAGGCTGAGCGCCCACAATCCCAAAGTCGTGCTGTCCCATCTCGAGAACCAGACACCACATTCCTCCCCCGATCAACAATGGCTGTATCCAGAATACCTGGCAAGAGGAAAAGAAAAAGGATCCTAAGATGGAGTGGGTCATAAAGGAACTACAAGGGCAGAGAATAAAGATATGCCTAAATGACTCCGTTGCTTCACAAACATGTACTGGATATGTACTACATGCTGGGCAAGTTCAAGTGCTAGAAAAACAGAAATAGAACAAAGTCCTTGCTTCCCAATGGTTCAAAAACTAGTCCTTAGAGACAGACTTAGAAAAAGGTTTGGATTTAATTCTTAGTGGAGTGTCCTAGAACAGTGGTTTTTAAGTTTTAATTTTGGCTTTTAAAACATGTTTTTTAAATAAAAATTAAGATGTTTCAGTTCAGTTTGAAAATCACTGTCTTACTGCTTCCACTGAGAACTAATTGAAAGGATTAATCTCGCCATCTTAAAGATGTGACTTCTGTACTGGCCAAAAGACAGTAGCCCCATCTCTCCCAGGCCCTTTCCCTTATAACTGAAAAAAATCTGGACATAAGACAAGAAAACTGATGGGCTCCTGGGTGGCTCAGTGGGTTGGGCCACTGCCTTCGGCTCAGGTCATGATCTCAGGGTCCTGGGATCGAGTCCCGCATCAGGCTCTCTGCTCAGCGGGGGGCCTGCTTCCCTTCCTCTCTCTCTGCCTGCCTCTCTGCCTACTTGTGATCTCTCTCTGTCAAATAAATAAATAAAATCTTAAAAAAAAAAAAAGACAAGAAAACTGGAAGATGGAAAGAAGGTTACGTTGGGACTTGAGGACTTGGGAGAACAAAAGAGTAACAAATTCCCTGGATTTCCTTATTGCTTCCCGTACAACCTGGAAAGGATCTACAGAAGCCTCCAACAAGGAATTGATTAAAAAAAAAATGTACAAATTTAAAAACAAAAACAAAAACAAAACAACCCAACTCCAAGAAATAGTTGCAAAAAATTGGGAAAGGGGTGGCCTAGCAGAAAATGTTGGCAACTTACTCAAACAGAGAGAGAAAAACTGCCACTTCCCCTTCTCCAAGGTCAGTGTGGCTAAACAGGCAGCGCTCTTCTACCCTACTCCCACTGAAGCAGGAGGCAGCAGTCCAATTCTTTGACCCTTGACAGTGATCAGGCTCAGCAGGGTCCAGTGGAGAGCTGAACCTCTATCCTGACCTGGCAACAACAGGTAGAATGAGAAAAAACAAAGTAGTGGAAAGTAGCACTCTACTTTCCCCCAACTACCTTCTCACAATACGGTGGCAACTAGAATGGATCTCTTCTTCACTCTGAGATGACAAGAATAAAAGAAAGAGGAGCCCTACAGAGCTAGAACCTATGACAAATTACTCTAGAAAGAAGCTATGAAAGTAGCAGGAAGGCCTTGCAAGAGAAGCTACCAGAGCAAAGACCTACCAGAAGCCAAAAAGCTTTAAATATCAAACCAAACTGATAAAAGTCCTCAACATAAAAACCAAGATGAAAAAGCATTTGCCTTCAAGAAAAGATTCCACTCAGCTCAGACCATGATCTCGGGGTCCTGGGACCAAGCCCCACATTGATCTGCTCAGCTGAGAGCCTGCTTCCCCCCAACCCCCATGCCTGCCTCTCTGCCTACTTGTAATCATTGTCTGTCAAATAAATAAATAAATAAAATCTTAAAAATAAAATTAAAAAAAAAAAAGAAAGAAAAGATTCCACTGGATCACAAATAAACATCCTAGCCAATGTCTGGGAAATAAGAACGTTAAATGACACTATGACTAAAACAAGTCTTAGTAAAAAATACAGCAACATTCATATATCTAGGCATGTTTTTAACAAGTTTACTCCATTAAAATTATCTAGTTTTACTATTAAACTGGTTTAATGTTGCCAGGAAGTAAAAACACACATACCAGGGAAGGGGAAATGTATGTGTGTGTGTACATGGAAAGAGTAATGGTTGTGACTAGATCTCAGAAAAAATGAGTCTTGAAAAAAAAAAAAGTTTTGAAGCACCTACTGTTACTTCAAGGCAGCATATCTTATTTCAAAGAAAATAGAGAAGAGTTTGAAAATAATGGCTGAAGAGCTGAAAATGCAACATGACCTGCTAAAATTATTCCACAAATGCAAGCAGCTTCCCTACCATGGTGAGCAAAACTCAACCAATCAACTATAATGGTGTTCCATTTGTCTCAATGTTTTCACAGATTAAGAATGATCTGGCAGTTATTAGAGTTATGATTATTAAATTATTATTCAAAGGATTATATTTCTATATACCTCCAAATTCACCAACCTTAGTTAAAAGGCCTGGGCAATTTAAAAACTTCAAACTAAAGTACACCTTGGAGCTACGTAGAAGACTCATGTATAGTAGTATCCCCTTAGCCACAGTGTCACTTTCTGTGAAAATATTAAATATTAAATGGAAAATTAAATGGAAAATATTAAATGGAAATATTAAATGGAAAATATTACATGGAAAATTCTAGAAATAAATAATTCATATGTCTTAAATTGTATGCTTTTCTGAGTAGCGTGATAAAATCTTGCATTATTCCACAGCCAAGACGTGAATCACATCACTTTACCCAGCATATCCACGCAGTATCCATTTGTCTGTCACATATCACAGGTTTGTACATATAGGAAAAGATAGTATATACATGATTTGGTACTATCTGCAGTTTCAGGCATCCACTGGAGGTCTTGGAACGCATTCCCCAGGGATAAAGGGGGATTACTATATTACAAAGACAAAACTACTTTATCTTTTTATTAGAAAGATTTAAAAACATATACATATCTCATCTCTGCTTACTAAAGAACACACTAATTATTTACATATAAAATACATATCTAAAAATATAAGGGAAAACCAATTACATATTAACCGGGATCATATTTGTGCTACTGGAGAACTTCTGTTAGATTGGAAGAATAAACATTGTTAAAATGTCTATACTGCCTAGAGCAATATATACTTTTAATGTCATTCCGATCAAAATTCCACCGGTATTCTTCAAAGAGCTGGAGCAAATAATCCTAAAATTTGTATGGAATCAGAAGAGACCCCGAATCGCTAAGGAAATGTTGAAAAACAAAAATAAAGCTGGGGGCATTACATTATCTGATTTCAAGCTTTATTACAAAGCTGTGATCACCAAGACAGCATGGTACTGGCACCAAAACAGACACATAGACCAGTGGAACAGAGTAGAGAGCCCAGATATGGACCCTCAACTCTACGGTCAATTAATCTTTGACAAAACAGTAAAAAATATACAGTGGAAAAAAGACAGTCTCTTCAATAAATGGTGCTGGGAAAACTGGACAGCTATATGTAGAAGAATGAAACTCGACCATTCTCTTACACCATACACAAAGATAAACTCAAAATGGATAAAAGACCTCAACGTGAGACAGGAATCCATCAGAATCCTAGAGGAGAACATAGGCAGTAATCTCTTCAATATCAGCCACAGCAACTTCTTTCAAGATATGTCTCCAAAGGCAAAGGAAACAAAAGCGAAAATAAACTTTTGGGACTTCATCAAAATCAAAAGCTTCTGCACAGCAAAGGAAACAGTCAAAAAAAAACAAAGAGGCAACCCACGGAATGGGAGAGGATATTTGCAAATGACAGTACAGACAAAAGGTTGATATCCAGGATCTATAATGAACTCCTCAAACTCAACACACACGAAACAGGCAAACATATCAAAAAATGGGCAGAAGATATGAACAGACACTTCTCCAATCAAGACATACAAATGGCTATCAGACACATGAAAAAATGTTCATCATCATTAGCCCTCAGGGAGATTCAAATTAAAACCACATTGAGATGTGGAGAA
The DNA here is from genome assembly GCF_022355385.1 of Mustela nigripes. Classification (NCBI taxonomy): domain Eukaryota; kingdom Metazoa; phylum Chordata; class Mammalia; order Carnivora; family Mustelidae; genus Mustela; species Mustela nigripes. The sequence goes on along the minus strand of NC_081557.1, from coordinate 49,796,439 downwards.
AGGGGAACCCTCTTACACTGTTGGTGGGAATGCAAGTTGGTGTAGCCTCTTTGGAGAACAGTGTGGAGATTCCTCAAGAAATTAAAAACAGAACTTCCCTATGACCCTGCAATTGCACTCCTGGGTATTTACCCCAAAGATACAGATGTCATGAAAAGAAGGGCCATCTGTACCCCAATGTTTATAGCAGCAATGGTCACGGTCGCCAAACTATGGAAAGCACCAAGATGCCCTTCAACGGACGAATGGATAAGGAAGATGTGGTCCATATACACTATGGAGTATTATGCCTCCATCAGAAAGGATCAATACCGGGGCGCCTGGGTGGCTCAGTTGGTTGGACGACTGCCTTCGGCTCAGGTCATGATCCTGGGGTCCCGGGATCGAGTCCCACATCGGGCTCCCAGCTCCATGGGGAGTCTGCTTCTCCCTCTGACCTTCTCCCCTCTCATGTGCTCTCTCTCACTGTCTCTCTCTCAAATAAATAAATAAAATCTTTAAAAAAAAAAAAAAGAAAGGATGAATACCCAACTTTTGTAGCAACATGGACGGGACTGGAAGAGATTATGCTGAGTGAAATAAGTCAAGCAGAGAGAGCCAATTATCATATGGTTTCACTTATTTGTGGAGCATAACAAATATCATGGAGGACAAGGGGTATTAGAGAGGAGAAGGGAGTTGGGGTAAATTGGAAGGGGAGGTGAATCATGAGAGACTATGGACTCTGAAAAACAATCTGAGGGGTTTGAAGTGGCAGGGGTGTGGGAGGTTGGGGTACCAGGTGGTGGGTATTATGGAGGGCACAGATTGCATGGAGCACTGGGTGTGGTGAAAAAATAATGAATATGGTTTTTCTGAAAATAAATAAATTGAAAAAAAAAGAATTAGTCTATTCTATTAGAAATAACAATTTCTGCTTTTCACATGACAAGTATGTTAAAATATCACAAAGCTCACCCTCTCTGGCAGGAATTAAAGTTTAGCTTTGTATTTTATAGGAACAATAACATTTATTGGACACTTACTATAATACCAGGGATTATACTAAATCCTTCATATGTACCAGCTCATTTAATACTGCTATCCCCATGTTCATGAGGAAACCAAGGCTCAGAATAGTTAAGAAGCAACTTTCTGAGATCTTACAGATCATAGGTGGAAGAATTAAGATTTTTTTTTTTAAGATTTTATTTATTTGACAGACAGAGATCACAAGTAGGCAGAGAGGCAGGCAGGCAGTGGGGGTACGGGGGAAGCAGGCTCCCTGCCGAGCAGAGAGCCTGATGTGGGGCTCGATCCCAGGACCGTGGAATCATGACCTGAGCCGAAGGCAGAGGCTTTAACCCACTGAGCCACCCAAGCACCCCAAAAACTAAGATTTAAACCAAGATTTCTATGTCTCCAAATCCCAAGCTTAAACACTCTACATACTGCCTCATGTACTATCATATTTTCATATACCAGAAGCAATAAGCAAGCCAGGGATTTAAAATAACAAAAGTTTGGGCACCTGGGTGGCTTGGTGGATTAAGCCTCTGCCTTGGGCTTGGGTCATGGTCTCAGGGTCCTGGGATTGAGCCCGGCATTGGGCTCTCTGCTCAGCAGAGAGCCTGCTTCCCCCCTCTCTCTGTCTGTCTCTCTACTTGTGATCTCCCTCTGTCAAATGAATAAATAAAATCTTAAAAATAAATAAACAAATAAATATTTTTTAAAAAAGATTTTATTTATTTGATAGACAGAGATCACAAGGAGGCAGAGAGGCAGGCAGAGAGAAAGGAGGGGAAGCAGGCTCCCAGCTGAGCAGATCAATGCGTGGCTTGATCCCAGGACCCTGAGATCATGACCTGAGCGGAAGGCAGAGGCTTAACCCATTGAGCCACCCAGGCGCCCCCAGGTAATAATTCTTTATTCTGTTTTTTATATAGTTCATGGCCTTTGCTAATAAACATCCTTTAAAATCTTGTAAGTAAAGAGATTAAAAAGGGAGCCATACAATGGAACTTGGAATTCATTTAGCTGGAGACAGTGACACATATGCTGCTAAACTATCAGAGATCAATTTTGATTAATTTTGATTTTCTGTACTGTGGAAGAAGGGCAACAACAAATCTGGCCCTGCTTAACAGACCTAGGGAAGAGCATACAAGACCTCACAAACATTAGCCTGGATCTGACTTCACATCACTTCTCCTACAGTTTATCACTTCTAGTCAACCTGTCTGGCTCCTGCACTCCCTATCTATGCAGGCCGCTTGGACTCCTCAGACCAGTCAGTTCTTCAGGCTGAATGTGAAGAAGGTTCCAGATATCTTTTCTATTCCTCCTCAATGTACCTATGTACTGACAGTCTTAGAAATAACCTTGCTAAGGTTAACATGTATTTACTAGATGATCTGTATGTAACCTCACAAATCATTATAAAGAAGTAACAAAACTTAAACTCAACCATACAAGTTATTTATAATGTCGTCAGGTACAATCAAAAGACTAACAAATATGTTAAGGATAGGGCAATACATAATTAATTCTCAAATGAGTCACACAGATGATGTGTACTATGGTTCCAAAGAAGGGAACAAGGTAAAGAATTATTGGGGATGTTAATACTTTTTAAAAAATACCTAAACTTGTAAAATAAGAATAACATTTATCACCTTTTTAACATTCCAATTATCGATAAAATATTGTTAAATTATAATTTTGTCCCACAAACCAGTTACAAAGGGAAAATGTTCTCATTTTGTCTCTATAACCTGTTATCAACTGGCTATATGGCTAATCCATTCCTAAAATCTGAACTGTGACTTAAATTCATAGGAACTGATAGTCAGTGTCAGGCTCTATCTTTGATATCTAGTGACGCAGCCATTTGCCACCCAGCTTTTACTGTCACCTCAAAGGACTAATAATGAGAAAATGTTGGCACACATCTCTCTCTCTCTCTCTCCTAGCACACAGCAGATAACCTCCTGGGGAGGATTTTTTTTTCACTTGTCAATTGCAGAAAACAACTATCTGTGTAAGTCAATTAGTTCTGGAGAGCAATAACAAGACTCAGTGTCAAAGGAATTTCTAATCCTTGAGGAAACAGCTCATTTAAATGGCCGGTTAGAGGAATTATTCGTGTTTTTGTAGAAAACTAGCTTCTGTTTCAACCTTTTCCACCTTTTTGGTGATTTGTCTCTGGGGAATCATTATAGAAGCCTTTTGGAGAAATCACCCTTCATACCTCCTTTGTGACCTTTGAAGGTCACCACACAGCTAGCATCTTCAGCTGACCAGATCTTCAGCTGGGCATCCATTCCCCCACTCAGAACCACAAGGCCTGATGGGAAAAACCTGCAACAATTCACATCAAATACATGTCCTTCCAATACTCTCTGGAAAAACAAAAGAAAATTCCATGCTAGTTCTCTTGTCCATTCCCTGATATTCTCTGACCTATCATATCCTTGGTCCTTTAAATGAAATATCTACAAGCTATGCCTACATGCTGGTTTTTAAAACTAGTGAGGTTCAAAAGGATCTCTTTAGCTCATTTGTATACCAGGCAGTGTTTTAAGAGCTACTGACTCCCTTTCCTGTAGCTCTGGCTACAGATATAATGGATTTGAACTCCAAGGTTCTCCCAGCCAGCCTTAAGTCTAGTTCTATATATAAGGAGCTGAGGAGGCTTGAGGACACTTTTACTCACCTCTTTTTAAAATTCTCTGCATAAGGTGGAGGAGTTTGGCCATATAATCAATGTAACAGCCTAGCTAATCTGGCTTAGAAGCTTATCACTGAAGGCAGTTCATACCAAGGGACCACCCACCTAGACATTCACTAGCCTGGCTTCTCCACTGTTCCAGGCCCAATCTGTTCTGGCAAATCACCAAGATTGAGGATGGTTCTCAGATTAACAAATGGGAGAACAAGATCAGTTGAAGTGCAGTGGTCCAATAAATTTAGAATGCACCACTCCACTTTCTGTGACCCAGTCTAAGGCTTCTCCAACCACCCTTCATGTATAAGAACCTAAAAGCATAACCAAAGCCTTTACTCTGAGTTCGCCATTAGAAGCCTGCCAGATCTTCATGCTCCCATCAGTACTAGAAGACACACCAAGACCGCCTCCACTGGAAATGTCCAGGCATGTTATCTGTTAAAAAGACAAAATAACTGGTGTTATAAATACTGAAATCCTCTTCTTTCCCTGAAATATGTTAAAGATTACTCCTGTTTCACACTCTTCTAAGACTTCTTCAGGCCTATGCTTCCCAGCACAAAGGACAAGTGTTTTCATCTGAAGACTGAGGTGTCATCACCTATCTCCTAACAAAGCTAGCGTCAACATCTTTTATTTCTCAAAACAAAAAGATGTTCTTGTAATCATCTACAGCCTTCGCTTCAACTATAAAGTTTTTACTATCCCCATATCACTTCTATCGTTTCCATCTTTTGCTATTTTTAAATTTTTTTTTAAGATTTTACTTATTTATTTGACAGAGAGAGAACACAAGCAGGGGGAGCAGCAGAGGGAGAGGTAGAAGTAGGCTCCCCATGGTGGAGCAGGGAGCCCACTGTGGGGCTCAATCCCATGACCCTGGGATCACAGCCCAAGTCAAAGGCAGACACTTGACTGACTGAGCCACCCAGGCACCTCTCTTTTGCTATTTTAAAATTAAGATACCTCATTCTTAGGAATCCACGTACACAAAAGACAGTCAACTAAAACGTACCAGATGGATTCAAGAAAAAGCAAAGATGCTTCCAATTTACTTCTTCACATTCCCTCTGTAAAATCCTAATTGTGCGTATATGTGTATTTCAGAATAAGTAACAAAAAATTCTGATCCCTTTATGCAGTTTCAACATTAGCAATCAGTTCATACATAAGCAATGATCATACACATGCATACATTTTTTTTTTTTAAAGATTTTATTTATTTATCTGACAGAGAGAAATCACAAGTAGATGGAGAGGCAGGCAGAGAGAGAGAG
>NC_081557.1:49779823-49791356 GCF_022355385.1 Mustela nigripes | reverse complement strand
CTGGGATCGAGCCCCACATCGGGCTCTCTGCTCCGCAGGGAGCCTGCCTCCTCTCTCTCTGCCTGCCTCTCTGCCTACCTGTGATCTCTGTCTGTTAAATAAATAAAATCTTTAAAAATATATATATATATTAAAAAAAAAACCCAGCTGCAAATATTCCAGAAATGTAGGACTGAGATGTATAATCCCAGACATATTCCTGGATTCCCATAAGACCTAAATTATTAAGGGAAAAGTAGAGTAGGCTTTAATTACCCAATCTACCATTCTGCTTTGTTCTAAGCCAGCTGAGTCATCACGAGTAAATTAGGCAAGAACTAAAGGCATATATCTCTCACTCTAAGACTTTTTCTTCTTTACCTTGACTCCTCAGAATAGAAGTACTGTCTTTTAAAAAAATTTTATTTATTTATTTATTTTAGAAAGAGAGAGAGCACATTTGTGTGAGACAGTATAGGAGAGAGAATCCTCAAGCAGACTCCCTGCTGAGCATGGAGCCTGATCTTACCACCCTGAGATCATGACCTGAGCCGTAACCTAGAGTCAGATATTTAAGCAACTGAGCCACCCAGGTGTCCCAGAATAAAAAAGTACTATTAACTTAATTGTGAATCCTTTAGTTTTAAGGATTATGACAATAACTAACCTTTATATCATGTTTTATCATTTATAAAACATTTTCAAATACACTATATCATTTGATTTTCATAATAATTCCATTCTGCTCCTAGCTTCCCATTGCTGGATACTGGAGACATGGATGTAAATATGACATAGTGCTGCCTTCACATTCTAGTACTGGAGTACCCAACTCTCAGATCTATCTTTCTTCTCCAAACTACCACTACCACCCTGAATCCTGTCTTGAGCCTGAATACTAGGATCATCAATTAACTTTTCAATTCTGTCTGGCTCCCCAACTACATGACAAGTTGAGCAATGTCCAGCACTTTTTTTCTGGGGAGGGGGGAAGATTTTATTTTTAAGTAATCTCACACACAATGCAGGGCTCAAACTTACAACCCCAAGATCAAGAGTTGTGTGCTCTGCCAACTGAGCCCAGCCAGGAGCCCCTGTCCAGCACTTTCGTAACACAGCCACAGACTATGTACATGGTAACTAACTCAACAAACACCAACGGACAGTAGTCTGGTAATAAGAATGAAGTACCTTAACAACATTAGGTAGGTGAGTAAAGCCAGCTGACCCATATCAGTAAGAGCAACTACTGTCCCCATTTGCAGGGCCCCAGAAACAAGACATTTAAACACTTCCCTACTCATGCTGAAATAGATTTAATCCTTAAAGCAACATAGCTCAAACTCTTTCCTGACTCAGGTGCTACCTATTCAACTGCTAGCTTTACAGTGGTCACCTCAAACCCAACCAAGTTCAAAACAGGACTCTCATTCCCGCCAGCTTCATACCAAAACAACTACTTGACCTGAACCAGTAAATGGCACTATAATTTACCCAACTCTTTGGAAAATTCTGGAATGATTCCCAACTCCTCATTTTCACTCACATTTCACACCGAAGTCATTAGCAAATCCTGTCTGGTCCTACACCCGAAGAATGTAGGCGCTACACAACAGTTTTATTCACTACTATAGCCCCAGCACCCAGAGTACCTGGATTACAGGAGGCGATTAATGGATAAGTCATGGGGTGCCTGGGTGGCTCAGTGGGTTAAGCCTCTGCCTTCGCCTCAGGTCATGGTCTCAGACTCCTGGGATCGAGCCCCAGGTCGGGCTCTCTGCTCAGCAGGGAGCCTGCGTCCCCCTCTTTCTCTGCCTGCCTCTCTGCCTACTGGTGATCTCTCTCTCTGTCAAATAAATAAATAAAATCTTTAAAACAAAATGGATAAGTCACCTAATAATGAACTCAAATAAGAGGAAAGGAGAATATAAAATCGAAAAAGGGCACAATTAGGGCGCCTGGGTGGCTCAGTCGGTTAAGCATCTGCCTTTGGCTCAGGTCATGATCCCAGGGAATCAAGGCCTGTGTCAGGCTCCCTGCTCAGCAAGGAGTCTACCTCTCCCTCTGCCCCTCCTACCTATTTATGCTCTCTCTTGCTCTCTCTCTCTCATAAATAAAATCTCTAAAAAATAAAAAAGGCACAATTAATCATTTTTTTTAAATGACCTACTTCTCTCAACTACACTCAAATAAAAATAAGTAAATTTGGGGCACCTGGCCGGATCTTGATAGAGCATGTGACTCAGGGTTGTGAGTTCAAGCTCCATGCTGGGCACAGAGCTTCCTTTCAAAAAAATTAATTTAATTTAATTTTAAAATATTGTATGGACATTGGGCAGGGTATGTGCTATGGTGAGTGCTGCAAAATATGTAAGCCTGACGATTCACAGACCTGTACCCCTGGGGCAAATAATATATTATATGTTAATAAAAAATAAAAATCAATAAAAATAAAAATATAAATGTTGTATGTTATATGTATTATATACTATATTCTTTTTTTTTTAAGATTTAATTTATTTATTTGACAGAGAGAGAGATCACAAGTAGGCAGAGAGAGAGGGGGAAGCAGGCTCCCAGCTGAGCAGATCAATGCGGGACTCGATCCCAGGACCCTGAGATCATGACCTGAGCCGAAGACAGAGGCTTAACCCACTGAGCCACCCAGGTGCCCCTATATACTGTATTCTTAAAGTAAGATGGAGAAAAGAAAAAAAAATGACCTATTTCTCAAAAGGTTATCCCAATTCTGCCAAAAAGTTTATCACTTCCTCCCTAGAAGTCTTCAGCACTATGTTCATATATTGTAGTGGTTGTCAACCAGGGGCAACTTAGCTCATCACATCAGGTGATGTCTGTAAACATTTTTAGTTGTCATAATTAGGGAATAGTCCCCTACAATAAAGAATTACCCAGCTCAAAATGTCAGCAGTACCATGGCTGAGAAACTTTGATATATTCTATTGTATCTCTCAGTTAATATACTGTCCCTGGAGGGGGCAGATATATTGTTACCTTATCTATTTTACATATCTTTGGCGTCTTAGTTCCTAGATCTAAAAAGTAATTAAATCTCAACTATCCAGTTCTTCCAAAGTAATAGAACACTGAAGAGTAGATTATAGGTCATACCAGCTATCTCCTTTCTCCAAACTTTTATTAAAGTAGAAAGGAAACTAATATTTATTGAAAAGCTATTATATTCCAGACACGTAACTCACTACTCTCATATAATACCCTCAAAAATCTATTAAGATAGGTATTTCTATTTTTCAGTTGAGAAATCTAAAGTGTTTTTTTTTTTTTGAGAAATCTAAAGTTTAAGAAGTGATTAAGTAATATCCTCAAGGTGACACAACAGAGCAGGACGCAAACCTAGGTCAGAGTTTAAAGCTAGAGATCCATTTCTTAGTTCCAGCAAAAAAAACAGATCAATGGGATGATCCTAATTATTGGATAAGTATGACAATTCAAGAGAGGGAGATATGGATGGATTACTTTATAGTGTCTTGATATGCTAATCATTAAAAAAATAATAAAGCTGATCCCTACTTTAAACCAAGTAATGAAAATAAAGTTTGAAATGTAGAAAAATAAAACATAAAAATACAAAGAAAATACTATGTAATTTTAACACTTACTTACTTACTATGTTTCAGACAAAATTCTGTTTAAATCCTTGTAACAGCCCCATGAAATATACTTTTACCACTATTTTACAAATAAAGAATCTGTGACATAGAGGGTAAGTACCCTGGCCTAAGGTCACAGTTGAACCAAAATTCAAATCCAATGAGTTTATCACTAGAGTCTGTGCTCTTACCTATTATGATGTGCAATTATAAGTGAATATACATAGGGGCACCTGGGTGGCTCTGCCAGTTAAACAACTCTTGATTTCAGCTCCAGGCATGATTTCAGGGTTCTAAAACTGAGCCCCACATCAGGCTCCATGCTGGGCGTGAAGCCTGCTTAGGATTCTCTCTCTCTCTCTCCCTCTCTCTGCCCCTCACCCACCTTTCTCCCTCTCTTAAAAAAAAAAAAAGAACATAGGGACGCCTGGGTGGCTCAGTTGGTTAAGCAGCTGCCTGCAGCTCAGGTCATGATCCCAGTATCCTGGGATCAAGTCCCACATTGGGCTCCTTGCTCGGCAGGGAGCCTGCTTCTCCCTCTGCCTCTGCCTGCCATTCTGTCTGCCTTTGCTCGCTCTCTCTCTCTCTCTGATAAATAAAATCTTCAAAAAAAAGAAGAACATAAATATAAAATCATGGACTACCCTAATTATTGGATAAGTATGACAATTCAAGAGAGGGAGATATGGATGGATTACTTTATAGTGTCAAAAGTAGTTACCATAAGGGACGCCAAAAGTAGTTACCATAAGGGAATAAATTGATGGGCTTTCTTACCCACAAATAGACCAAAATACACCCAGAATCTAGTGTATTACTATGTTCTCGTCACCTATCTGATCATATTTTTTCTCGTTAAAGTCTTTTTAAATTTTCATCATTACAGTTATATTCTATCTTTTCAATGTATTTTTCTTGAAATATCTTATTTATTTATTTGACAGACAGAGCTCACAAGTAGGCAGAGAGGCAGGGAGAGAGAGAAGAGGAAGCAGGTTCCCCGCAGAGCAGAGAGTCCGATGCGGGGGCTGAATCCCAGAACCTTGGGATCAGGATCTGAGAGGAAGGCTTTACACCACTGAGCCACCCAGGTGCCCCCAATGTATTTAATGTTATTTTTGTATATATATGAGTTTTTCTTTTTTTTTTTTGAAACTAAATATTACAATTTATTCCATCTCCATGATTACAGACATTACAGGGCAGGGCAAGTACACAAGGCAAATAAAACAAACTCTTCTCCCATTTAACCAGATACAGCATTTTGGCAGTTTTATGATAATACATGTTGGCTAATCAATTGACTTGGGATGAAAGCTGGCAACGGCAAATGTTTGTAAATTAGATCTTCCTCCATTGTTACTCCAAGGAACTTAATTCCTAAACTACACTATAAGCTCTGAAATGGTGTATACCGCAATATTCTTCACGCTTTCACATTTAATCAGAATCTGACACCTCTTCTTTTTTTATTTTTATTTTTATTTTTTTAAATTTATTTGACAGAGATCACAAGTAGGCAGAGAGGCAGGCAGAGAGAGGAGGAAGCAGGCTTCCTGCTGAGCAGAGAGCCCAATGCGGGGCTCGATCCCAGGACCCTGGGATCATGACCTGAGCTGAAAGCTGAGCCACCCAGGCACCCCTGGGTGCCTAATCCACTGAGCCACCCAGGCACCCCTGAATCTGACACCTCTTCTTAAGGTAGGGAATTCTTTTTTTTTTTTTAATTTAAGATTTTATTTTATTTGTCAGAGGGAAAGAGAGCGAGCACAGGCAGACAGAATGGCAGGCAGAGACAAAGGGAGAAGCAGGCTCCCTGCCGAGAAAGGAGCCCAATGTGGGACTCGATCCCAGGATGCTGGGATCATGACCTGAGCCGAAGGCAGCCACCCAACCAACTGAGCCACCCAGGTGTCCCAAGGTAGGGAATTCTTTTTTTTTTTTAAAGATTTTATTTATTTATCAGAGAGAGAGAGGGGGAGAGAGCGAGCACAGGCACACAGAATGGCAGGCAGAGGCAGAGGGAGAAGCAGGCTCCCTGCTGAGCAAGGAATCTTATTTATCTTATCTTATTTATTTATTTGACAGACAGAGCTCACAAGTAGGCAGAGAGGCAGGGAGAGAGAGAAGAGGAAGCAGGTTCCCCGCAGAGCAGAGAGTCCGATGCGGGGGCTGAATCCCAGAACTGGGGATCAGGATCCCGCTGGATCATGACCTGAGCTGAAGGCAGCCGCCCAACCAACTGAGCCACCCAAGCATCCCCAAGGTAGGGAATTCTTAAAGCTGTCTTCCTCTTGGCTAACCCAGTCCACCAGCAATCTTAAAAATTATCATATAAAAATAAAATTGTTCTCCCAAGCATTGATTAAAATTGTTGTGCTGGGACCCCTTTTCAGAGCATTAGCTCCTTGAGAGAAAAGAGAGATCCTAACCAAATGCTTCCATGAATAACAACCTTAGTACAAGGTACCCAATGTCCTTCGCAGCAAAACTCAAGAAGTTAGGCCGCCCTGAACATCCTGACAAGTTTATCAGTATTTATATACAAAGGATATGTAAGTCTGATCCCAGACTAAGTACTGCAACATTAATCCTAAGAAATCATTCAGTTTCAGCACATGGAGTTCCTCCAAGATGCCAGAGCAAGTGAAAAATCACCTCAAAGCAAAGAGTGATGCATCTTTTACAAGTGAGAGGAAATCGAGGAGGAAAGAAAACTCCTCCCTCCTAAACTCCTCATCAAACCAATGGCTATTTTCACAGCTTTAATTGACAAAATCCAGTGTACTCATTTTCCTAACTGAAGGAGTCTATTTTCAAGGTGACTGTCAAGGTCAAGAAGAGCTTTCAGGGGGCACCTGGGTGGCTCAGTGGCTTAAACCGCTGCCTTCGGCTCAGGCCATGATCTCAGGGTCCTGGGATCGAGCCCCACATCGGGCTCTCTGCTCAGCGGGGAGCCTGCTTCCTCCTCTCTCTCTCTCTGCCTGCCTCTCTGTCTGCCTCTCTGCCTACTTGTGATCTCTGTCAAATAAATAAATAAAATTAAAAAAAAAAGAAGAGCTTTCAGGCCTTTCTTTGCATGGCCCATGAATTCAAATCCCTCAATGGGAGTCTCCTTCTTGTTTATTGCTCTCTAAACACACTGCTGATAGTGCCTGAAGAGGCCGGTGCATGGGCCTGAGGAGCTGTCCCCGCCCTTGAGGAACTTCTTGGCAAATCAGCAATTGAAGCACAGGTCCTTCTCCCACTCCATGTCAGTGCAGGCCTGCCCTATGCGCTATTCATGACAGCAGTGGTGACAGCTAAGTTTTTCTTTCTTTACAGTTTTGGGATATAATTTCTTCTAACAAATAGACCAAAATACACCCAGATTATAGGGTGACTATATTTTCTTTTTCTTTTGGCTTTTAATTTTCATTTTTATAGTATATTCTAACATTTCATTGTATTTAACTTTATTTTTGTACATATGTAAGTTTTTCTTTCTTTACAATTTTGGAATATAGTTTTCTTTTTTCTTTTTTAATTTTATTTATTTGACAGACAGAGATCACAAATAGGTAGAGAGGCAGGCGGAGAGAGAGAGAGGAGGAAGCAGGCTCCCCGCTGAGCAGAGAGCCCTATGTGTGGCTCGATACCAGGACCCTGAGATCATGACCTGAGCTGAAGGCAGAGGCTTAACCCACTGAGCCACCCAGGCGCCCGGAATATAGTTTTCTAACAAACAAGCAAAATACACACAGGATGCAGTACATTGCTCTATTCTGTTCACCTGTCTGATTGTATACTTTTAAAGAAAAAATTTTTTTTTCCGTTTCAGGTCTCTGGGGTCTTTGTTGCCATATTACTATTTTGTTCTCTCACTCATCTGTTCTCTGAAGAGAATGACAAGATGGAAAATCTCACCTCAAGAAAGAGAACTAGAGGTAGTACTGACTGCCAGGGACCTAATCAGTACGGATGTGAGTAATATGTCAGAACTAGATTTCAAAATAACAATTATAAAGAGACAACTGACAGAATGGGAGAAGATATTTGCAAATGACATATCAGATAAAGGGCTAGTATCCAAAATTTATAAAGAACTTATCAAACTCAACACCCAAAGAATGATCCAGTCAAGAAATGGGCAGAAGATATGAACAGACATTTCTCCAAAGACATCTAAATGGCCAAAAGACACATGAAAAAATGCTCAACATCACTCGGCATCAAGGAAATACAAATTAAAATACAATGAGATAACCACTTCATACTGGTCAGAATGGCTAAAACTAACAAGTTAGGAAACAATTGATGTTGATGAGGATGCAAAGAAAGGGGAACTCTCTTTCACTGTTGGGGGGAATGCAAGCTGGTACAGCTACTCTGTAAAACAGCATGGGGTTTCCTCAGAAAGCTGAAAACAGAGTTACCCTATGACTCAGCAGTTGTATTGCTAGGTATTTATCCAAAGGATACAAAAATGTTGATTTGAAGGAGAACGTGCACCCCAATGTTTCTAAGAGCAATGTTCACAATAGCCAAACTATGGAAAGAGTCCAGATGTTCACAGACAGATGAATGGGTAAAGAAGATGTGGTATAGGGGCAACTGGGTGGCTCAGTGGGTTAAAGCGCCTCTGCCTTCAGCTCAGGTCATGATCTCAGGGTCCTGGTATCGAGCCACACATAGGGCTCTCTGCTCAGCAGGGAGCCTGCTTCCTCCAGCCTCCACCCGTCTCTCTGCCTACTTGTGATCTCTGTCAAATAAATAAATAAAATCTTAAAAAAAAAAAAAAGATGTGGTATATATACATAATGCAATACTACTCAGCCATCAAAAAATGAAATCTTGCCATCTGCAATGATGGGGATAGAACTAGAGGGTATTTTGCTAAGCGAAATAAATCAATCTGAGAAAGACAATTATCATATGATCTTATTCATATGTGGAATTTAAGAAGCAAAACAGAGGATTACAGGGGAAGAGAGTTAAAAATGAAACAAGATGAAACCAGAGAGGGAGACAAACCATAAGAGACCTTTAATTATAGGAAACAAACTAATGGTTTCTCGAGAGGAGAGGAAGGGGGTATGGGGTAACTGGGTGATGAAAATTAAGGAGGGCACATGATGTAATGAGCACTGGGTGGTATGTAAGACTGATGAATCACTGAACTCTACCTCTGAAACTAATAGTACATTATATGTTAATTAACTGAATTTACATTTAAAATTTTTTTTAAAAGTATACACATTATTAAAATGTTTTAAAGTCAAAAAAGGAAGTTTCACCTTCTTGTAATAAAATATATTTCTTATAATAACCTTTCTTGTAATAAACTATAAATCAAAAGGCACAATTCATAACTTGATTTCTTGAAAGCAAGGCAAATCTTTATTCACATTTACAAAGCAATCTAAGAGCAAAATTCACCTAGGATTTTTTTTTAAAGATTTTATTTATTTATTTGACAGGGATCACAAGTAGGCAGGGAAGCAGGCAGAAAGAGAGGAGGAAGCAGGGTTCCCACTGAGCAGAGAGCCCGACGTGGGGCTCGATCCTCATGACCCGAGCTGAAGGCAGAGGCTTTAACCCACTGAGCCACCCAGGCCCCCCTCACCTAGGATTTTAACAAGAAATCTTTTCCATAACAGTTTGCATTTATCTTGCCCACACATACTATTATAGTCATTATTTTTAAATTTATTTTAGAGATTTGTTGGTGGAGGGAGGGGAAGAGGGAGAGAGAGAATCTTAGCAGACTCCCTGCTGAGTCAGGAGCCGAGATGGGACTTGATCCCAAGACCCTGAGATGATGACCTGAGCTGAAATCATGAACCAGACGTTCAACTGACTGAGCCACCCATGTGCTTCTATTTTAGCTGTTTTTTAAAAAAATCTCTTCTTTATCAAGGCTTTCCAAAGCAACCATTTAGTTTTCAAAGACATAATCACTCTGTCTTTTCATTTTCGTATTACATTGGTTTACTGTATTTAATTAACAAAGTTTCAAAAACAATATAATTGATAATGTAACTTATCCTTGGTAAGCATTCAATTTAACCAGTAGTATCGCAGTATGTAGATCCCAGAGAAGAGCTTACAAGCCATGAATGTGCTGTGAGCATCAGTCAGTACGTTTTACACAGGAAAGGCAGGGCAATAATTAACTCCATAAATTAGTTAAGTGGAAGTCAGAACATACCAAAAGCCTTATAACTTGCACTTCCCATGACTCAGCAACTCTATTTTATAAATGTATTCTAATTTCTTCCTAACTTTGTGAATAAAGGGTTAGCCAAATCATCAAAGTATAAAATTAGGAAATCAAAAATACCTGAAAGTCCAGTAATATAAGATTGGAAAAATGAATTGTAGTAAATCATACAGTAGGAATACTATGCAGCTCTTAAAAGAATATGCAAAGGGGCACCTGGGTGGCTCAGTGGGTTAAGCCGCTGCCTTCAGCTCAGGTCATGATCTCAGGGTCCTGGGATTGAGCCTTTTCACTCTGCCTGCCTCTCTGCCTACTTGTGATCGCTCTCTGTCAAATAAGTAATAAAATCTTTAAAAAAACAAAAAAATTTTTAAAAGATACTCTGGGGGAAAAAAAAGAATATGAAGAAAGATGACATGCAATGATGTACATATTATTAAGGAATAGAAATACAAGTTATAAAACAGTATATACTATAAAAATCTACTTTGCTAAAGTATTTAAAGAAAAAAGGGCAACGTGCCTGAGTGGCTTAGTTGGTTAAAGGTCTGACTTCAATATCAAGTCCCACATCAGGCTCCCTGCTCAGCGGGCAGTCAGCTTCTCCCTCCCTCTGCCCTTCCCCCTGCTCACACACACTCCCTCTCTCTTACGCTCTCTCTAATAAATAAATAAAATCTTTTAAAATAAAAGAAAGTAAAAAGATGAGAATTGAGTGAAATAATACATAAAGCTTCACATGGTGCAGACACATAGTAGCTATTACTACTATATTAATACAGCATTTGTAACAAAAGTTCACAATAGTTACTTTAGTTACTTTAGGTTGCAGAACGTGAGTGATTTTTCACCTTTTGATATTTCCTAAATTTTCATCACGTAAACTATGTCTGTTTTATAAAAAGGATAAAAAATAGCCATTTTGTAAAATGTACTACACAATAAAATGGAAGGCTTTAAGATAATCAGTTTATCCAAATATTTCTCATTTATGCTTCAAAAAAGATCATGGTAGTAGAAAGGGCATTATCACAGAGACCTCTGAAAATTATTTCTCAATATGCTGTATTTGGAATTTTGATAAAACATCTCTGTCCTATAGGCAATGAGACAGAAATATAAACAATGGCAAATTACATAAACACAGCTTCTATCATTATCCAAAAGGCACTAAACAGCTCTGTTAAAACATAAATGAGTAAACCTCAGACAATTCTACTCTCTAAAATTGCCAGTGAGTGGATTTATATACATATTCTATGTGGACCCAAATAACAGTTTTGCCAAGCATCACACTTCAGCTATGGTACCTTAATACACAGTAAATGAAAGACACATTAATTATGAATATGTTTATAGCACTCATGCAGATGAAATGAAAAATTAACATGTCATTATATTCTCTCATTTTATCAAAATACTTACACTCTTTGAATGAATTCTGGAAAAAGTAGTGTATGGTGCCAAAAACTTTGAGGATGCATTTTCCTTCGGACAAGAAATATGAATGCTTTTCTAAATAGAGAGGGAAAGATGAAATTCATCAGTAAAGTTACTCCAGTGGAATGAAAGGCTCTTAAAGAAAACAGTAGATGATAAGAAATTCTAACTTTTTCGGGCGCCTGGGTGGCTCAGTGGGTTAAGCCGCTGCCTTCGGCTCAGGTCATGATCTCAGGGTCCTGGGATCGAGTCCCGCATCGGGCTCTCTGCTCAGGCTCCC
>NC_081557.1:49742553-49779423 GCF_022355385.1 Mustela nigripes | reverse complement strand
TTATTCATTTATTTGACAGACAGAGATCACAAGTAGGCAGAAAGGCAGGCAGAGAGAGAGGAGGAAGCAGGTTCCCTGCTGAGCAGAGAGCCCGATGTGTAGCCTGATCCCAGGACCCTTCGATCATGATCTGAGCCGAAGGCAGAGGCTTAACCCACTGAGCTACCCAGGTGCCCTGGAAATTCTAACTTTTTAAATGTACCCTTTCTAATCCTCCTTTGCCAGCTCACAACACTACCACTCCCTTATAGATTAGCAGTCCTTTTACTGCAAAGGGCCGCAATGTAATTTGGTATTGTTTAGCTGCCCTTATCTTTTTAGAAGAAGTAAACTCCCACAGAAGATAAACCAACAGTAAGATATTAATATGAGAGCATTAATTTTTCAAAGAAAATCTAATATGAGTACTCTTAGTTAGCAGTGGGGCAAGGAATAGGATTAACAGATAGGAGAAAACATCACCAACCAGACTCTAAGTCTAGCACCTAAAAGACTAGTCTAAAAGCTAACTTACTGCCTACAGGAACTTGTTAAGACTACTTAAAAAATGTTAAGACTACTGACATCTATAGTTACCACAGAAAATTGGTATAAATTATGGTACACTTATACAATCTGTAGGCCCTGGTCAGGCTTGCAGTGCCCATTCCAACAGTTGATCCATGTTCATAGACTGCTCATCACCCCACAGCTGTATTAATTCCTCATGTGTTTTGCTAGTCATTATAACATATCTTTCAACTACTGTAGCAAGAAAACACTGGTGACATAGTTGAATGGTGACATTCAAATTATATCTAGAAAAAGATGTTAGGTTCAGATGATAGGACTTGCACAAGGCAGCCTTTGTAACCATTTAAGATTAAGTATGTTGGTGTTTCAAGGTAGCATGTGCAGAGTTATAAAAGGCTTAGTAAACCCTTCAGGGATTCTTGCAATATGAGTCCTTTACTCTAAATGGCTGAATACCAACACCACCACCTAAGTGTGTATCTCCCATAGGGAGGTGAGTAGAGTTACACTCGCCAAACAGCCCCAACCTGTTATCTCTTCTGCAGCAGTACTTCAAAGATTTTGGAAATTCTACTGAACAATGAAAATGTCTTCCAAAGTTAAGATTTTCTAAAACTCTTTCTAAGACTAATATATACATAGCAAACACAGGTCCTCACAGTTCTTTAGAAAGAACAATTTCAAAGTAGTAACATTCTCATCACTAAAAATCAAAATGCTCTTACTATAAGTCTTCTACTCATTTAAAAAGGCAATTAGAGGAGTGCCTGGGTGGCTCAGTGGGATAAGCCTCTGCCTTCAGCTCAGGTCATGATCTCAGGGTCCTGGGATCAAGTCCCACAGGGGACTGGGATTTGCCCAGCAGGGAGCCTGCTTCCCCCCAACTCTCTGCCTACTTGTGATCTCTCTGTCAAATAAATAAGTAAAATCTTTTTTTAAAAAGGCAATTAGAATATCTGTCTGTATAAATAGCACTTTCTTAGCCAGCATAGCCATATGTGGCTGCCTGCAGTCTTTTCATCAAATGAATTTTGCTTCTAACCCCATAAGAAAGCCCACACAGCTGCAAGAGAGTTGACCTGGATTTGGAATTGCCTCCTACACCCAAAACTAGAGTGTCAGCTAAACTCTCCGGGCTTAAATATTCCTACCAGCAAGGATTCAAAGAACTCCAAAAACTTAGTGTTCAGGCATTTATAAGAATTGTGGTTGTTCTCAGAAGACTTCATTTCTTTGGGACTAATTATGTGAAAGATTTCAAGAATCAGTAGTTTTCTCCTGCTTATCAATTGACCAAATCAACCTTTAATACATAAATAAACTATGGAGGAAGAGAAATGTTGAACTACCTTCCAATATCAACAGTAGAGAATCATGCTGTTAATGAAAATATTGTAATGAAAAGCTGCAAGAGATATCAAAACATAAAATTCAGGGTGGGGGGGGTTAGAGGAGGAGTGTGGGCATTCCACACTAAGATAAAATTCCAAGTCAAACATTTTTATCCTCCAGGTTTAGATATTTAAGCATAATCTACTGTTCAAGAGAACAATACAGCAACATCAAAGAGCAAAGTGACTCATGGCAATTAGAAAACAAATGAATGTTCAACCATAAGAATTTACTGTCTGACTCAGCAGGTACAAGACAGAAATTAGCAATAATGTTGGAAGAGATAAGGACTGTATGAGGGCCTAAGTGTGAAAGGAAGAAAGGAAGTCAGCACTGAAGCTATGGATGGATATGGGCAAAACACTTGGGAAAAATGTAGGCTTGCAAGGTAGTGTCCATACCTGGAAGTTTATAGAACTGGTTTCAATTCTGGTATACAGTCTAATTAGCTTTGATTATTAGGGTTAATTAATGTCTCTGAGTCTGTTTGGTTATATGCAAAATGGAAATTTAAAATGCCAATCCCACAGGATTGTTATGATGAACAACAACTCACTTTTGTAAGATTTTAGTTTTCATTCATATGCAGTCTCACTCCATGTTAATCAGTCTATAGGTAGCACATCTCCATTTTGTAAATGAGGAAACAGGCTCAGAAAACTAAGTTATTTGTCCAAAAATCATATTATTAGTGTCAGAGTTAACTAAAACTTGAACTCAGATCTTCTGACAGTTTCTACTATGCCATAGCTGTTTCTGAAAAACAAATGCAAAACATATATAATAACATATAGCCTATTAACTTGCACAAATTGGAATAAATTAACATTTAAAGTCTTATGTAAAAAACAAAGTATCATCCATTCTTATCAGTATACCTGAAATATTTCACAACTAAAAAAAATTTAATTACACATCTCACCAGAACATGGGTTCTGCAATACTTTGTTTGGCTATCTACTCACCTCAAAGACAATGAGAAAAACTACTATTTATGTAGGTCTTCATCAAGGCCTAGCCAGATACATTGTAAAGGCTATGCTGTCCAATATGGTAGATACTGGCCACAAGAGATAATTGAGCATTTGAAATACAGCCAGTGTATATGAAAACTGCATTTTTAAATTTTATTTAAAGTTTAATTTAAAAACTGATACTTGCCTCAGGTTTTGGAAAACTTTAAAAATATATCTGGAACTACCTGGGTATGTGAATTTATGTTCTCAACTCTAAATTTATATAACCTAAATACCTTTACTTGTTTCTTTTCTTTTCTTTTTTTTAAAGATTTTATTTATTTATTTGACAGAGAGAGAAATCACAAGTAGGCAGAGAGTCAGGCAGAGAGAGAGGGGAAAGCAGGCTCCCTGCTGAGCAGAGCCCGATGCCGGGCTCCATCCCAGGACCCTGAGATCATGACCTGAGCCGAAGGCAGCGGCTTAATCCACTGAGCCACTCAGGTGCCCCTACTTATTTATTTTCAATAAAAAATTAGTCTGAATTGGGGGCGCCTGGGTGGCTCAGTGGGTTAAGCCGCTGCCTTCGGCTCAGGTCATGATCTCAGAGTCCTAGGATCGAGTCCCACATCGGGCTCTCTGCTGAGCAGAGAGCCTGCTTCCCTCTCTCTCTCTCTGCCTGCCTCTCCATCTACTTGTGATTTCTCTCTGTCAAATAAATAAATAAAATCTTTTAAAAAAATAAAAAAAATAAAAAAAAATTAGTCTGAATTGGGATGTGTAGTAAATATAAGATACACACACGGTCTCAAAAACTCAGTAAGAAAAAAGGAATGTATAGTATCTCACTAATAATTTTTTAATATTAATTATAAGTTGAAATAGTATTTTAGATTAATTGCATTAAATAAAATATATTATTAAAAATAATTTCACTTTTAAAAAGATTATTTATTTATTTATTTATTTGACAGAGAAAGAGAGAGAGACAGTGAGAGAGGGAATATAAGCAGTGGGAGCAGGCAAGGGAGAAGCAGGCTTCCCACCGAGCAGGGAGCCCGATGCAGGGCTTGATCCCAGAACCCTGGGATTGTGACCTAAGCCGAAGGCAGCCGCTTAACAGCTGAGCCACCCAGGTGTCCCTCTTTTTACCTTTTTTATGTGGCTCTTAAAAAATTTTACATTACAGGGACCCCTGGGTGGCTCAGTTGGTTGGATGACTGCCTTCGGCTCAGGTCATGATCCTGGAGTCCCAGGATCGAGTCCCGCATCGGGCTCCCAGCTCCACGGGGAGTCTGCTTCTCCCTCTGACTTTCTCCTTGCTCATGCTCTCTCTCACTGTCTCTCTCTCAAATAAATAAATAAAATCTTAAAAAAAAAATTTTACATTACATATGTGGCTTACATAATTCATCTATCAGACAGCGCTGATATAAGGGAAGTGTATGCAACTAAAGGTATCTCAAAGCACATGTAACTACAAAAGAAAAAAAAAAACAACTCTTGACATCCAAGGCAGTAAAAACTGTGATTACTATACAAATAAAATAAAGATGACAAACATATATAAATTACAGTATAAATATTTAAAGTAGATATATGGGTATTAACCCAGTGTCATTTAGAGGATATAAAAACCTACCTTGTTTATCTCATTCACAATAAATCCTTCTGAAGCTGTAACTTCTGGGATGCCATCCTGGCCAATTCCTTGACAAGTTAGGCTGCCATACAAAGTTGGTTTTCCTACATAACACAAAAGAAGCGTTGTCTCAGGAAAATAATAATTTAACATTGTTCTCCTTGAAGATTTAATTCAGGCATCTATATAGATGGCAGGAAATTGGTTCATGAAAGAAAAGAAGGTACTTGTATAAAGTAAGGTGAAAAGAAAAAACCCCTGGTCTGGGTGAACCTAATTTGGTAGGAATATGCTCCATGAAAGAAAAGAAGGTACTTGTATAAAGTAAGGTGAAAAGAAAAAACCCCTGGTCTGGGTGAACCTAATTTGGTAGGAATATGCTCAAGAGCTAAAAATTAGATACAAAGATTTAAAGTTACGGCATTTGTGAGAAAGCTACCAGGGGGTTCCTGGGTGGCACAGTCAGTTAAGCACCCAACTCTTGATTTTGGCTCAGGTCATGATCTCAGAGTTGTGATCTCAGGGTCCCAAGATGGAGCCCTGGACCATGGTGTGAACTCAGTGCACCGTCTGCTTGAGTTTCTTTCCTTCTCCCTCTGCTCCTGCCCCCCACCAAAAATAAATCAATCTTTTTTTTTTTTTTTAAGATTTTATTCATTATTCATTTGACAGAGAGAGAGATCACAAGCAGGCAGAGAGGCAGGCAGAGAGAGAGGAGGAAGCAGGCCCCCTGCTGAGCAGAGAGCCCAATGCGGGGCTTGATCCCAGGACCCTGAGATCATGACCTGAGCCGAAGGTAGAAGCTTAACCCACTGAGCCACCCAGGCGCCCCCAAAATAAATAAATCTTAAAAAAAAAAAACAACCCTACTAAAGCAATCTCAAACTCAGTTTTACTGACTGTGAAATATAATTCTTCCACGATGAAAGATGAAGATCAATATGCACACATGCATTTAGCCACAGTATATACACATAATACATAGCATTGAGTTACGCTTCAGTAATCTAGAAAATCTGCTTAAGGAGAACACTGTTTTTGGTGATGGGGCCTAAATAAAATATCCTACACATAAACTGGTCAAGAACATTTGAAGATTAGGAGCATTGTGCAAGGAGTCTGAGCCAAAAGAAAGTATGAAGCTCTCTTCTAACTCTCTTCTAAGGGTAGTAAATCCCCCTACCTCTAAAAGAAGGCATATTAATTTGGGCAAAAGGACATTACCTGGGGGGTGACAACTTAGCCAGGCTTCCCCTTCATCCTTCCTATGAAGAGAGACAAAAGACTAATTAGGCTCATTAAATGCTGAAAAGGATGCCCCTGGTGCAAGGGAGAAAGAAGATCATATAATCTTCAGTTTGGATAGTACTTAAGTATGACTAGTCTAATATCTCATCCAGGCTTATATTATTATAAAACAAGATTTATTAAAGAAATATTGATGCATTAAGTGTTTAATGAATAGATGTCTATTGGTTAAATAAATATTCAAATACTTCAAAAACAGGTTAAATGACTATTCAAATACTTCAAAATAGGTTAAATGAATATTCAAATACTTCAACAACAGGGAGTTCACTATTCATTTATAAGTTACACAGCTCTGAAAAATCACAAATACTTTATATTTAGATATTTACTGGGATTATTGTAAGCTAAGCCCTGTGCTAAGCACTTTGCAAACAGTATCATTAATCCTCACAATTTAAGAAAATGTCTTTTATTATCCCCATGTTAAGATAAGACCGAAGCTCAGAAAGTGACTTGTCCAAGGTCACCTAGCTATCTGGAAAGCAGGAACAGAAACATGGGACTAGTATGCAATTTCTGCACTCCACCAGCTCACACTGACTTTTTATGTGTTTTAGAATGCACCGCCCCAATCATCCCAATCTTTATTTCATCACTCTAACATTTTTAGGTTATAGTGAAAAAGACCTATACTTTTCAATTTTATTTTTTTACTTTTTTATTAACATACATATTTACTTCAGGGGTACAGGTCGGTAAATCATCAGTCTTACACAATTCACAGTACTCACCATAACACATACCCTCCCCAATGTCCGTAACCCAGCCACCCTATCCTCCCCACCCACACACCCAGACCTACACTTTTAGGACAGAAAGATTTAGGGGCACATCAGTCGGTTAAGTGTCTGCCTTGGCCTCAGGTCATGAACCCAGGGTCCTGGGATAGAACCCCGCATCGGGCTCCCTGCTCAGTGGGGAGTCTGCTTCTCCCTCTCCCTCTGCTCATCCTCTCTCTCTCAAATAAACACATAAAATCTTAAAAAAAAAAAAAGAAAGAAAGAAAGATTTAGGTTGACAGTAACTCTCTATCACTGGCTACAAAATCTTGGACAAGTTACTTCCTGATTCCTCTCCTGCATTCTCTCCTAGGCACCACTTTGTGGTGGTCCTCAGTAAATGTCAATGTCCTTGCTTTATTACTTATCTTTATTACTTTACTACTTATTGTAGTAAGTAATGTGTACTTTATTTTGGCTCACATAGTAAAGCATAATTTTCTTAATTGCAAAAAGCTATGTTTTCATCTTTACCATGGATTAATGTGAAAAACCCCTATTAGTAATAACAGTTGCCATTCATGGCACTGCTGTACTCATCCTGGTGCAGAGTAACAACCTGCACAGTATACGATCAATAAATATGTTAAATGAATGGTTTGCTGTGCATCCCCAATTACACTGTCAGCTTCCTAAAGGCAGGAGCCATCCTTTAAATTTAGATTATTCATCTAAACTCCACCCGCACACAGCCTGGACATAGTGGATGTTACATTGTTTCCTGAATAGAACTGTGCAATTTATCTAACATAGCACTAGGGGTCTTAGGAGGATACAAAGATTTCATCATAAACTCAAAGACAACGTGGAGGTGGTTGAGTCGTAGGACCTTTGCAAATAACTGACGAACAGTAAATACTTGCTAAATGACTGACTCCTCGCCCAAGAGTCTTCCTGCCTCCCAGTTTTCCTGTCTTTCTCCAACTCATTGGTCCTAGTTCTGATACTGGGATCACAGCACATATACGTTGCCTCAGGACAGCTCTGCTGAAAACGAAGACAAATGATCATGTGGGTTTGCTACATCCAGTGATCCCTCAGCCAATGATGTAGGTAATCTCTATCCTGGACTGGATACAGCTTTCCTTAACGCAAAGACTACACGCGTTACCCTCCTCCGTCCCGGTCCTGGGCCTTCATTCACCTGAGGGCTTGGGCCCAGTCGCTCTGAATCCTCAGAGGCGCCGCCATCTTAACCCCGCCTCTTCCGCTCTTTGCCGGAAGTGGGTCGCCAAGGGGCTGCGACAAGGACTGGGGGCGGGATCTATACTGAGAGGCCACCAATGAATACATGTGGCGGGTTCCTCTCCCTCCCACTTCCGCACTCAGGTTCCCCACCTCCCCTCTCCCCAGAGTGGTTGGTTTTCGGTCTGAGGGTCGGAAAAGTTCCAACTGCCTGCAAAACTGACGTCGACGTGCTAGAACGCGCGTCCGAGTTCTCGTGTCCAACCTGATCGGTGAGCACTGCCTACCGCGTCTTTGCGCAGTGAGGCGTAGCGGGCACAGCGGTACAGAGGGTAACTGCCGCTTGCGCGCATGCGTTCTCTCGTTAAGTCGGAGAGTAGCTGCAGGTGACTTGGACAATTGAATTTCTCTGCTTTCCCAGGCCTTCCCAGTCCAGGCCAGCTGCCGACTGTGTAGCCTGCCCCGATCTCCAAGCATGGGTCTTCCTCTTTTTCACTCCAGGGAAGACTGAAGCCGGATGTAGTGGGGAGAGAATACCGTGACATTTACTGATTCCTGTTGTCCGTGCAATTTTCGTTCATTATCATATTAGTCCTTACATTAATTCTATGAGTTAACTGTTATTAAGGAGGAAGCTAAAAAGATTGTGTGGTAAGACGTGGTGCTGGTATTCGAATCTGGATCTCTTGGGTTAGAATCCAGGGCACTTTTTCTGTACGGTAATAAAACTCATGTATTGAACTCTATGGACGTGCCAGGCTTCTTAAGTGCATTATCTCATTTAGCCTTCGACAGTCCTGTGAGATAGACACTTTTTTAAAGAGAGACTACGAAGTGATTTTCTTAAGGTCTTCCAGTTAGTGACAAAACTAGGTTTCCAATCCTAGTCCCTTTTCAAAGCTTATTTACCCCTTCCTCAGGTTTGCCTCCAAAGCAAATGACTTTTGGGTAAGGCTTTGGAGTCCTTAAATCTTTGTAATTTCCGCACTGCTTACTATGGCCAACAAGACCTTGCTATGATTAGATACTTTCTCATAACGCCAATTTCATTTGTTTTACAGTTCTCTTCTTATGCTATTCCTCAGCCATACAGAACTTCCAGTTCCTTTCCTGTGTTAAATCCTGTCTCAACCTGTGATTCTCCTCTTCCATTGATTGGGAATAGACCTTCTCCCCATCTCTGGCTAACTCCTATTTATCCTTCAAGTCTCAGTTTAGGAATCATTTCCTCCAGGAAGCCTTCCCTGCCTGTTCCTGCCATGTCTGGATTAGGTGTTCCTCCAGTGTTTTCCCAGTCTTCGATATCCGTACACACTGCCTTGTAGTCTGTTTATTACATAGATTATACACTATTAAGGCAGGAACTCAGTCAGTCTTGGTCACTCCTGTATCCTCTAGCGTAGTGCCTCATGCATGATACATACTTAATGATCCTTTGTTGAATGAACCAGAGAGACACAGGAAAGGCATTAAAGAGTACTAATTCCTTTAAAGCCTGTCATGGTGAAATGTGTGTAAAGGCTGAGTTTATTTCCCTTCAAACCTTTCTCAGATTCTTTCTGTAGGCTACTTTCTACTGGGTGCTGTGAAGCAGATGATCTTAGGAAGACAGTCTGGGCAAATCCACCTCACATTAAGCACTCTCATCTCACAGACTCATCTCTTGCCCTGGCCCATGCACGCTACAGCCACACGGAACTCTCCATTTCTCCTGTATGTCAAACTCTACCCATATTTGGTTGCTCTCCCAAATGTTAAACCATGTTCTTTTCCAACCATAGGAAAAGGCTAATAGGAGAAAAGAAGAGAGATTAATTATTTTGGGGGTGGATCCAAGACAGGTGCTCCAAAAAGGTGACATTTCACCTATTTTAGATTCCATTAGCAGAATCCATTCTAGCTTATTTAGTGCTGTGCTAAACACTCTCATATACTTGTAATTTCATTGAGTTCAAACCATTTTGCAGATCTGTTCTCTTGCCAGGCCTATTGCTGATGGCATCAAGATGAATCAGGCCGAATATCTGTTCTCAAATAAGCTTACAGTCTCCAATGGGAGACAAATGCATAAATAGGCTAAACCAAACCAAAATAGGTTTGGTCAGTGTTATTTATAATAGGGGAACCTCATAGTCACATCCCTACTCTAACCTTGCCTCCACTGATGTTCCAGAGATTCCCAAAGATGTCAACTCAAGGCCATACCTGGGCCCGACAGGTGAAGAAGGAAGATGAGGAAGAGGACCCCCTGGACCGGCTGATCTCCCGTTCTGGCTGTGCTGCTTCCCATTATGCAGTACAGGAGTGCATGGCCCAACACCAGGACTGGCGCCAGTGTCAGCCGCAGGTACAGGCCTTCAGGGACTGCATGAGTGAACAGCAGGCAAGGCGGCGGGAGGAGCTGCAGAGGAGGAAAGAGCGAGGCCATCCCACCACTGAGTCTCCAAACTACCTATCCCCAGAGAATGGCCCTGCAGAAACTAGCTCCCAGAGAGATCCCGGGAAGAAGTCCTGAACAGCAGAAGTGTGGGCCAAGAAGTATAAAACTCGGGGATTATCTTCAGCTAAGACTGACGTTGAAAGCTCGGCAGCCATGGGTTTGGACATGACTGCTGTAAAGAGCTGTGATATTTTCATGGTGAGATACCACACATCTTCACCAATATTGAATATTGACTGGTATTTGCTAAGTAAAACAAAGATTGGGGTTAATGGATGGTCTTCTGTCCTACATCTTGGGTCAGTGTGCCAAGTACTGATTACATGGACACTTAATTTGAAAAGTAAATTCACAATCTAAATGTAAATTGGTTACCTGGTCAGGTCTTCATTTATTCATCATTGGTTCAACACATGACTAACAAGTTTTTCTAAGACCTTTCCTTGTGCCAGCTACTGTGTGAATGAATAATATGATCTGATGGGATGAATAATAGGATCTCTTTCTTCGTGTTACTTAGTCTGGTTTGAAGGGTGGAAATAAAACAACATTAGAATAACTAATTACTAGCCATTATGTAAGTGCCTTTATCTTTCCTTGGTTGATCTGGATATTTCATTTAATCTAGTAGAAGGAAGAAAACATACGGGAAAATAAACACTGAGTTCCTCTTATATCCCAGACAGATGCAGAGTCTGACCTCAACATGCTCACAGCCCAACAAACACACAATGTTGCCTGACATTTTAAAAGACACTTTTAGGGGCGCCTGGGTGGCTCAGTGGGTTAAGCCGCTGCCTTTGGCTCAGGTCATGATCTCAGGGTCCTGGGATCGAGTCCCGCATCAGGCTCTCTGCTCAGCAGATAGCCTGCTTCCTCCTCTCTCTCTCTCTCTCTGCCTGCCTCTCTGCCTACTTGTGATCTCTCTCTGTCAAATAAATTTAAAAAAAAAATCTTTAAAAGGCACTTTTAACAGACACCTGGGTGGCTCGGTCAGTTGAGCGTTTGCCTTTGGCTCAGGTCATGATGGAGTCTGGCATCATTCCCCACATCGGGCTCTCTACTCAGCAGGGAGCCTGCTTCTCCCTCTCCCTGCCACTGTGCCTACTTGTGCACTCTCTCTGTCAAATAAATAAGATCTTTTTTTTTTTAAGTGGCTGAATCCCCTTTATGCCATAAAAAAGTAAATAAATAAAAGGCACATTTAACATAAAATACAGATTTTCAGCTCTTAAAAAATGGAGAAGCTATCATCATGGAGCTTATATTCCCACTTGACAATTTGCTGGAATTGAGTAATGATTCCTCTTTGAGAGGGTTGTATTCTCCAGTTAATAACAGTTGCCATTGCTTCTCATTTTTCTTCTATGGAACTACATTGTGCATTCTGTTTTCTGTCTAGTCCTGGGAGGCATTTGGGAGTGGAAAAGAAGGTGGAAGAGTAACTCCTGCCATGGAAGCTAGAATGTAAAGGGGTGTATGCTCTCATCATTATCAGTAACTTTTTTTAAAATTTTATTTATTTGATGGCAAGAACATAAGCAGGGGGAGCAATTGAAGGAAAGGGAGAAACAGACTCCCCGCTGAGCAGGGGAACGTGATGTGGGGCTTAATCCCAGGACCCTGAGATCATTACCTGAGTCGAAGGCAGACACTTAATGATCGGAGCCACCCATTGGTAACATTTCTTGAGCATCTATGTATTAAAAGTGCAAATTTGAAGTATAGTAAGCCCTAAAACTACTTTGAGTCTTTGCATTGGTGACTGGGGAGGAGAGAAAGAGAAAAGAGGGGAGAAGATGAGAGGAATACCAGTTTAAAGAACAGTAAAATCCCAATTAGTAATCAGTAAAGACTCTGTGGGGCCCTGTCTGCTCAGTGCTGTGGGTCATCAGAACAGTGTGGACTGGAGCTGTCAGGAAGAATTTCAAAGGGAGTTAGTTGAGTTGAACCTTAAGTGATGAAGGAAACATTACCTCTTTGTAACATATGTAACAGAAAGGTGTACCATCTACAATAAGTAAAAAGTACCTAGAAATAAGTGGTGCCTGGGTGGCTCAGTCAGTTAAGGATTCAACTCTTGATTTTAGCTCAGATCATGATCTCAAGGTCCTGAGATCAAGCTGTGTAGGGCTCCGTGAAGATTCTCTCCCTCTCTGCCTCTCCCCATTGTGCCCCCGCCCCCCAGCTTTCTCTCTTTAAAATAAATAAATAAATAAATAAATAAATAAATAAATAAAAATACCTAGAAATCAGTAAGAAGCAAACAGCCCAATTAAAAACTGAGCAAAGTTAAATGAAGTAGTATTAGCTATTTCTATTAACAAAAATCAAAAGTATTTATAACAGCCAGTATTGGTGGGGATGAAGAACAGGCACAATCACACTGAAGGGATAGTAAGTTAATAAAGCTACTGGAGGACAGTTTGATGGGATCTATAAATATTTTATCTTTTTTTAAAGATTTATTTGAGAGAGAGAATGTGCGCACGTGCATGGGGGTAGGGGTAGAGGGAGAAGGAAAAGCGGATTCCTCTCACCGTGGAGCCCCATGTGGGGTTTGATCTCATGACCCTGAGGTCATGACCTGAGCTGAAATCAAGAGTTGGTCACTTAACTGACTGAGCCACCCAGGTGCCCCAGGATCTGTAAATATTTTAAACATTTATATATTTACTGGCTGGCTTTGTCAGAGGAGTATGCAACTCTTGATCTTGGGGTCATGAATTTGAGCCCCATGTTGACTTTAGAGATTACTTAAAAACTTAAAAATATATATTTCAACAGCAATTCTTTTAGGAACCCTCTTGAATATATTTTTATAAGATGTATATACTGTTATGTTCACTGCAACATTGTTTATATAGTGAATAAATGTTCACCATGCAAAACTCCCATCAGTAAGGACTATATTTGCTTATATATTCAAATTTTTTTAAAAGATTTTATTTATTTATTTGACAGCACAAGTTGGCAGAGAGGCAGGCAGAGAGAGACGAGGAAGCAGGCTCCCTGCTGAGCAGAGAGCCTGATGCGGGGCTCGATCCCAGGACTCTGGTATCATGACCTGAGCCGAAGGCAGAGGCTTTAACCCACTGAGCCACCCAGGCGCCCCAATATATTCAAATCTTTTACAAGAGAAATGTATCTACATATTAATTTATGTAATTAAAATAGAAATAACTGTCTGTGGGGAGGGCGGGTGGGATTCTAGTAGAGGAAGGACAGGACTCACTAGCAGACTAGCTTACAAACCAGCTAAGTGCAAGTTTTATAAGACTCCACCTCTAACACAGAGCTAACACTGGGTGGGTCACAGAATGTATTTGGGCGAAGCGGGCTTTGTTGCCACTCAAATCTGTTTCCTCAAGTAAATGAGGAAATTCTCTATTATGCCTATTAAATAGGCATAATAGAGAATTATTATTTTCTTGGCACAGAGAATTAAATGAGGGATAATAATATAAATAGCAAATAAAAATTATTAGCATTTTTGAACTATTAAAACTATTATATTTATAATGTATATATGTAATAAATACTGTCATACAATATTTATGAAGTATTTAACTCAGGCTGTTTGGTTCCAAAGTTTGCTCTCAATCTCTAGGACACACTGCTTTCAAATCCCACTATGCCACTTACTAGCTGTGTGGTTTGGGGCAAATTACTTAACATCTCAGGATCTATTTTTTCTTCTGAAAAATGCATGTAAAACCTTCCTCATAGGCCTTAAAACTAATAAATGTAGACCTTCCTCATAGACTTGTTGAAAAAATTAATTTTGGTAAAGAGCTTAGGAAGTGTCTGGTACATAGTAAGCATTCACTAGATGTTAATTGTGTGCTAGGTGCTCTCCTGAGTTACATTTTCTCAGTAACCCCATTAACTCCCCTTCACAGAAGAGGAAATAAAGGTTAGATTAGGGGCTAGACTTTCTTTCTTTTTTTTTTTTTAATTTACCTTTTTTTTTTTTAAGATTTTATTTATTTATTTGACAGAGAGAAATCACAAGTAGGCAGAGAGGCAGGCAGAGAGAGAGGAGGAAGCAGGCTCCCTGCTGAGCAGAGAGCCCGATGTGGGACTCAATCCCAGGACCCTGAGATCATGACCTGAGCCAAAGGCAGCAGCTTAACCACTGAGCCACCCAGGCGCCCGGGGCTAGACTTTCAAGTGTGTCTTATTCTTAGGTCTATACTGTTCTGTTCTGTGCTCTCCTGATCTTCCACTGCCTGGTATGATGCTTAACAAATAGTAAGTAACTATTTACTATGTAAATATTATGGATTTGTTTGTTTGGCTGGCTTTTTTAGTGTTTTACAAAAAGGAGGTTAACCAGTGCACCTTGCCCACAGTGTTCTAGATTGGCATGTTATTTTAGTCTTTCAGCTCTGGAGCCTACAGCCATGGAGCTGTAATTTAAGGTGGTCCATGCTTGTCCAGAACAATCTATACCTACCTCTGTACAGAGGCTTGGTGCCAGGGATGAGTGGAGAGACTTGGCTGGGTGTCGCTGTGGCTCATGAGTTGGCCATTCCCTGCAAGGTCCTTGGCTGGGGACTTGGCCTGTGCTCAGTACAAAGTTGCATGGTAATGTGTTTTACTAGGTGAGTAATAAGAGATGCTTCCCAATCTCCCTCCCTCAGGTAAAATTTCCAGGCTAAGTCCTTGAGCTGCTGACTAGAAATCCAAAGAGAACTGGAGCCAGTTCAGGTTGAAACCTTATGCTTCCCACTGTATAGAATGATAGGGCTCTCTGCTCCAGCAGGGACTTACAGCAGGCAGAAGTGGGAGGAATTCTTTCCTCCTTTAGCAGCAATCTTCTGAAGAGTTTTCATTCTTTGGAGCTTGGGCATCTTTCAGAGCCTGGGCATTCTGTCTAAATGGTGACCTAAACCTGAAATGACTAGGAATGAAAGTTATTCTGGGGGGATTTATAAGAACTCAATGAATCATTTCAGACTCTCCAGGGAGATCACATATTTGAAGACATAAATGACACAAAGAGGTCAAAGTACACATTAAACTAGCGCAAGACACTTTGGCCACTTGTCTTCAGTGCCTTTCCGGCAGGTCTAGTTCTAGACCCAACCAAGGCTTGCACAGAGAGCTTTCCTTCCTTACGTAAACCTACCCTTTTAGAGTCCACAGCTGGCAAATTCCAGCCTTCTGTGGTGGTGGCAGAAGAAGGCATCCTTAGCCAGAGGAAGGGAACTAAAACATGAAGCTGAGGAAACTGTTGGCCTTAACTAGGAAGACTGCCAATTCAACCCCATTCAATCTTCCTGGAAGCTAATGATCTACACAAAATGTCAGTTCTCAAAATCTCAGTAACGTGCACTAAACCAGAAATTGAGTGAACTGGAGCAATCCCTGGCTGGCACTGGCTAACCTTGGAAAAGTCTGCTTCCCTCTTAGGCCAGTGATCTCATCTTTTTACAGATGAGAAAAATGAAGACCAAAAACAGATTATCCCAAAGGTTGTATACTGATGGAGCCAAACCTAGCACCCAGCTGTTCTAAATCCCAATCCACTGACCTTCCCTCTTGTCCCTCCTGCCTACCCCTCATGTTATCACAGAGATTCTAGGCACATTCAAAGGAACATTCAAAACTAAAAGTATGCTGAAGGAATGAACTAGTGATAGACACAACAACATGGATAAAACAGGGTAAATGAAGTCAGTCACAAAAGGGCATATACTGTATGATACTTATATGCACTTCTAGAAAGGCAAAACTTCACCAAAAATGAGATTAATGATTGCTTCTGGAGAAGAAGGACTCAAAGAAAGTAAAGGAACTTTCTGGCGTTATGAAAGTGTAATCTTGATAGAAGTATAGGTTTCATGGGTGACTGCATTTTTTTAAAAGATTTTATTTATTTATTTATTTTAAGGGGTTGGGATGGGAAGCAGAGGGAGAGGGACAAGCACATGGAGGGCTCAATCC
Organism: Mustela nigripes; assembly: GCF_022355385.1. Classification (NCBI taxonomy): domain Eukaryota; kingdom Metazoa; phylum Chordata; class Mammalia; order Carnivora; family Mustelidae; genus Mustela; species Mustela nigripes. The sequence goes on along the minus strand of NC_081557.1, from coordinate 49,763,253 downwards.
CAGAACCCTGAGATCATGACCTGAGCTGAAATTAAGAGTTGGACACCTGGGACACCTAGGTGGATCAGTAAGTTAAGCGTCTGCCTTAGGCTCAGGTAATGGTCCCAGGGTCCCCCTGCTTCTGGGAAGCCTGCTTCTCCCTCTGTCAAATAAATAAATAAAATCTTTTTTTAAAAAAGGGCTGGACACTTAAGGGGCACCTGGGTGGCTCAGTGGGTTAAGCCTCTGCCTTCAGCTCAGGTCATGATCTCAGGGTCCTGGGATCAAGCCCTGCATTGGGCTGTCTGCTCAGTGGGGAGCCTGCTTCTGCCTGCTTGTGATCTCTCTCTCTGTCAAATAAATAAATAAAATCTTAAAAAAAAAAAAAAAGAGTTGGACACTTAACTGACCCATCAGGACCCAAGCATTTTAAAAACTGATCATTATACACTTAAGATCTGTTGTTTCATCATAAATATAAATTATATCTCAATTTAAAAAAAACTTTTTAAGAAGTGTGCTGAAGAAGTTTGGAAGGGAAAATAATCCAATATTTACTGAGCACTTGCTAGCCCATTTGTATATATTATCTCCATCTCAAATTCCTAAAAAAGGGAGTATTCCCATTTTACAGATCAGAAAACTGAGGTTTATGAGGTTAAAATAATTCACATGAGTCCCTAAGAATAGTTAAGTATAGAAAATAGGAATAGCCTAGGTTTCTCTGACTCTTTCCTTTATAATAAGTTGTCTCAGGGAGGGTGGGAAAGTTATTTTCAACCTTGTGCAAGAAACTTACACTCCATTTGACTTCACTGCCATGTGATTCTAGGAAAGTCCATTTCCTTCTGGACCTCACTGGAGAGAATCCGATGAAGCTCATGATTGTTTTGTAACTCTGAGGTTCTAATAATCAGAATACCTCCCATCCTTCTTGACAGGATAAGGCATTAGAAGCAATTTCCATTTATCTCAGGGCAGACTAAGGAGTAACAAAAGCTCTTTGACTCTGGTGAGAGGATAAATCATCAACTAGGTCAGTGACAGGAGAGCTCCAAGGTGAGGGAATCCAGTTGCCTCCTATTCAAGAGAAAAATCTGACTCATCCCTCAGTGATGTAATGGAAAGGGATGGACTGGGAATCAAGAGATCTGAATCCTGTTCCAAGGCATGCCTGTGAGGTGTGCTGTGACCTTGGGTAAAAGCACCCTTTCCTGGGTCCCTAACCTATACCTGCTAAAGGAGAGGGTTAGGCTAGCTGGGTCCTAATGTTCTTCAGCTCTAGTGTCTTGTCAGTTTATTAAACCCTGTGTCCTGCTTGCACAAATAACTAACAAGGAAAAGTCAGAAACAAAAAGAATGCAATTTTCCAGGTTCTAAATAGAGTCCTCAGGACATGGGGACCATGTGTAAGTATTTGTATACATCTGTTTATTCATCTTGATCTTCCTGTCTCTATACATCTCCCCAAATTACACTCATCCATTAGCAACTTCTCTTTTATCTTCCCTAAAAGAGACTCAGCAATGAGTAATTCTACAACCAAAATACCAGTTCTGACCTGAAAAATTTTGCCCAACCTCCCACTGGGCTTCACTTGAAAGCAGTGGCCTGCTGAACCTTCAGTGTCAATTCAGAGAAGCATTTTAACTTAAGGTAACTGCTATTTTGACAGCTCTCCCTTAGTGTTATACCTTAGAAGGAAATCTGAGTGTCCTATTGTTGCCTTTAGAGACCAACGCAAAGAAACCAAAATAACTTCAGAACTGCAACTGTTGAGTTTTAGAAAAGTACATGCAATGCTAAGAATGCTCTGGGCTCCCACAGACCTCAGCGTAGGGGTACCCCACAGCAGCAGTGGAGTACAGGAGAGAAAGATCTGTCACTTATTAGTTATGTGACTCTTCAGGAGAATGAAGTTACTTTCTATCTCCAGACCTCAGTTTTTTCATCTGTAAAACTGGGACAATACCATCAACGTCAATTTTTATAAAGTACATAGCATAATGAGAGCTCCGTATGTGTGAGATACATACTGAGATACACATACTCATACATAGCCTTTTCACACACACCAATACCCATTCACGTGCACACGCATATATACACCCTAAAAGACTGGTGTAAGGATTAGAGCTCATGTAGTACCTTGCACAGAGTCTAGCTCAATAAATGATTGCTATTATGTACAAAAGTATGAACTTACTAATACCCAAAATAGGAAAAATATCAGAGGTCACTTAGACTAGTGGTTCTCAAAGAGGTATCCTTGGACCAGTTGCATGAGCATTAGCATCACCTGGGAATGTGTAAGAAACGCAAATTCTATGCCCTCACTCAGGATTTACTGAATCAGAAAAAATAAGGGTGGAGTCCAAAAATTTGTGTTTAAAAAGCCCCCCAGGTGGTGATTTGGATGCACACTTAGTTTGAGAACCAGTGACTTAGATCAGGGTTTGACAAACTATTTTTAGAAAGGACGCATGATGAATGTTTTGCTTTTACAGTCTGTGTCACAACTATTCTGCCAGTGTGAAAGCAGCCCTACACCATATGTAAGTGAACGACCATGGCCCTGTTCCAATACACAGGCAACAGAGCTTTAGAACTAAATATAGGTGGTAGTTGTATAACATTGTGAATGTATTAAATACCACCGAATTGTCTGCTTTAAAATGGTTACTTTTGTGGTTTGTGAATTTCACTCCAGTAGATTACTTTTAAAAAAAGAGGCAGTTAGTGGGACTTGGCTTACCAGCAGGAGTTTTCTGACTTCTGACCAAGATCAACCTTAATTCTTTGTGTAAACTCATTCCAGGTAACCTTAATTAGCAGTTATGTAACATCTCCCTGAATGACGAGTCACTCACTACCCACAAAGTGGTATTTTTTCACTACCGCCAGACCCTGATTCTATCTGGAGAGGTTTTTTTCATATACAGAGCCAAAATCTCCAACCCTATGCCTTCTATCCATAGGGAGTTTACTTATGTTATGATCCTCTGTTTCACTAAAAGATTCAATGCCAGATTGCTTGAAAGGATGAGATCACTCTAACTGGGGAAATAGTGAAGGGAAACATGCTTCCGTGCTAAAGAGAAAATATAATCCCTTAAAGATACTCCACAGGGGCGCCTGGCTGGCTCAATTGGTGGAATATAACTCTTGATCTCGGAGTTGTGAGTTCAAGCCCCACAACGGGTGTAGAGATTACTTAAAAATAAAATCTTAAAATAAAAATAAAAGATATTCCACAGGATGGACTGACTTCTCACATACACACATGCCCTTCAGCTGTAGATTTTTATTAGATGGAGAATGTCTTAGGTTGGCCCAAAGGAAAGTGGTGAGAGTTGGGAAGCACTCCTCTTTATAAGAGAGGAGGCATTCCTGGCTAATGGGGACTGGTAGTTATGATAGCTAAAAGTCAGGGTCTTCTGCTTAACTTTGACCACTCAATATCACGAGTCCTGACATGAGAGTCTGCAGTGAGCTAGTTCAACTTGGCCAACAGTTCTTCCAGCTCTGGCCGAGCTTTGAATCTTCCCTTGAAGTCTTCTTCAGTGTGCTGGGGAGAAGAAAATGAAAATAAGGGGGAATTACTGCAGAGCTTTCAGTTATTCAAATATACACAGCATTAAAAAAAAAAAAAAATCCATCAGCCAGCTCTGTGGGGAATGATTCAGATTTGACTAGACTTGTATTAGATACCAGACTTGTATTCGATACCAAGGATTCTGAATCGGACTTCCTCCCTGCCTAAAGAGAACCTAGAGTCAGTGAGAGAAGACAGACATATAAAGAATGAATGTCAAATGCTATGAGTATCTCATTAGAAGCACTTAAAGAGACACAATGCCCAAATTCTCCATCTACGATCAGAAATAACAGACCTAGGGACTGGAATATTTAAGTCAGTATGACCAGCGCATTTTCCCCTGTACACAGATCTGTGTGAAACCCAAGTAACAAGAAGAGGACTGATAAGCATGGGCTTAGAACAAGGACAGGTGGATACAGCCGACGGCATCAGTCAAAAATGACCTGATGGATCTGTGTCATAACAATGCTTAGCTTGGCAAATGAACCCAAATACTCAGTGTTTAGGCTGAGGTTCCTAATGTTTTCCAAGTTTTCTATGCCAGTTTTCCTTCTGATTGGCATTCGTTTCTCAGCCAAGCCTTGAAGATCCAGAAAACTCCTCTTTAATTTCCGTATTTGTGGGCGCCTGGGTGGCTCAGTGGGTTAAGCCGCTGCCTTCGGCTCAGGTCATGATCTCAGGGTCCTGGGATCGAGTCCCGCATCGGGCTCTCTGCTCAGCAGGGAGCCTGCTTCCTCCTCTCTCTCTCTCTGCCTGCCTCTCTGCCTACTTGTGATCTCTCTCTGTCAAATAAATAAATAAAATCTTTAAAAAAAAAAAAATAATAATTTCCGTATTTGTGTTCTGACTAGTTATACTGTATATAATCTTGAATCATGTTCTTTCTATACACAATTATGGGCTCACCCCTAACATCGGAATACTGTGACGGAGTTCAGCTCCTGTGGTCCTTTCAGCATCAGCTCTGATGCACTGGAAGGGCCAGTAAAATGATTACGGTAAAACCGGTCTGCACAGCTTTCTTGTTTATTATCCACATTTCTGTCCTGTTTCTAAAACCAGATGCTCTTATCCATATTTTGAGCACAGGTGGGCCACCAGGGAGCCTCTTCTCAAACTAGCACCTACCTCCTTCACTGATAATCTCACTCCTTCGGGAAGATTGCTTTGGATTATTTCCAAGAAAATCTCTGCAAATGTAGCACTCAAACCGCTGATCTGCAAAAGGAAAGGAGATGAGAGACGGTAGTGAAAGCCAGGTGACTGGCAGACATGGCATGGGCTCAAATATCAGCTTCAGCAGCTACAGGGCCCGTGGGTGGAGGGTTAACACGCAGAGCTGGTTTCAGAGCCCAGCCTCTACAGGATTTCTCTTGTCATCAGTCAAGGGATCTGCTTGCTGACATAGTCATGGCCCCAATATCTGCCCCTATAGACAATGGATGTCATATCTCGACTAAGAAGTTATCAAGTCCAGGACGATTTTCTGATTCAACTCAGATTTACATATAAACCTGATTGGTGTCAGACACTGTGTGAAGAATCCAGAGGTGAATCAGATGTGTGGTACAGAGACATGCAGGGGGCTGCAGGAACCCACAAGAGAAATCTCTACCTAACTTGGGAGGTGGGGTCAAAGACAGCCTCCAAAAAAGGTAACTTCTAGGTGGAGTCTTGAAGAAAAACAGGAGTTTATTAAAGTAGGTGCCACGCTCAGGGCCACCTGGGTGGCTCATGGGTTTAAAAAATAAATAAATAGGGGTGCCTGCGTGGTTTAGTGGGTTAAAGCCTCTGCCTTTGGCTCAGGTCATGATCCCAAGGTCCTGAGATCAAGCCCTACTCTCCCTTTCTGGCTGCCCCTCCCCCACACACATTTGCATATACTTATATAGAAAATCTTAAAAAAAAAAAAAGTAAGCTCCATGCACTGCATGGAGCCAGGTGCAGGGCTTGAACTCATAACCCCGAGATGAAGACCCAAGCTGAGATCAAGAGCTGAGCCCTTAACCAACTGAGACACCCAGGCACCCCAGTACTTAATTATTTTTTTTTAATATATATATTTTTTAATTTATTTATTTGACAGACAGATCACAAGTAGGCAGAGAGGCAGGCAGAGAGAGAGAGAGGAGGAAGCAGGCTCCCTGCTGAGCAGACAGCCAGATGTGGAACTTGATCCCAGGACCCTGGGATCATGACCCCAGCCGAAGGCAGAGGCTTAACCCACTGAGCCACGCAGTGGCTCAGTACTTAATTATTTTTAAAGTTAGCATAGATTTAAGGTGATACCACCTAAACATTCATCTCATTATCTTGCTGATATACCTCTTGAATGGATCTAAAAGGGGTGCTGTTCATACATTAGAATATTATTCGGCAATAAAAAGGAATGAAGCGCTGACACGTGCTACAACATGGAGAAACCCTGAAAACATGCTAAGTGGAAGAACGGCATAAAAGACCCTATATTGTACGGTTCCGTTTAAATGTCCCGAAGAGGTAAAACCACAGAGGCAGAAAGAGATTAGTGGTTGTCAGAAGCTGAGAAAAGGGGGAGAAAGGAGTGACTGTAAATGGGTAGTTTCTTTTTGGGGTGATGAAATTGATTGTGGTGATATTTGCATTAACTGTGAATATATTAAAACCCATTTAACTGTACACGTTAAAAGAGTAAACTGTGTATGAATAAAACTCTCAATAAAGCTGTTATAAAAAAGGTGATATTGGGCACCTGGGTGGCTCAGTTGGTTAAACGACTGCCTTTGGCTCAGGTCATGATCCTGGAGTCGTGGAAGTCCTACATCAGGTTCCCTGCTCGGCAGGGAGTCTGCTTCTCCCTCTGACCCTTCCCCTTCTCATGCTCTCTCTCTCTCATTCTCTCTCTCAAATAAATAAATAAAATCTTAAAAACTTTTTAAAAAGCGGGTGAAATTAATTGTGTATTTTTAATAACTCTGGGCACCCTCATGGTAGTGTGGTTCTCGCCCATCTGTCTCTGCAGTAAAACAACAGAAACCATGGCTAGATTTAAAGGGAAGCCACAGAGGGGTTTTGCTCTCAGCATCGGGCTCTCTGCTCAGTGGGGAACCTGCTTCCCCCTCTCTCTCTCTGCCTGCCTCTCTCCCTACTTGTGATCTCTCTCTCTGTCAAATAAATAAATAAAATCGTAAAAAAAAAAAAAAAGAACTAAAACCTAAAGAATATTATCATTCAAGATGCAGCCAAGAGGAAGAGAAGGGCATGGTAGAAAAAGAAAAAAGCCGGGAGAGAGGCAAATATGTTTCAAGGTTCTCCCAGAGTACCTACCTGAACCACTCGCTCATGGGTGGTGAGAACTGAGTCCGGGAGCATTTTGCTGCCTTGGTCCTGTAGCCGCAACACCTCCATGGTTTTGGTGGGCATAGCGTAACTGTAGGGAGAAAGAGGGGGTTATGAAGAAGGCTCCCTTAAGTTAGTGCCACTTCTACCAGGGGAGTCCCTGAGTACAGACACTGCTGCAATGCAGTAGCTCCTGGAATCTAGGGCTCTTCCTCTGCAGCCAGAGGGAAGGAACCTGTTCCTCCTAAACCTTCTCCAGAAGCCTCTTAACTCCCTGAGGGAAAAGACCATGTAGAATACCTTTCTGCATCCCCAGTTCTTGCCTGACACAACACTGAATAAAATCTGGTGATTAATAACTTATTTGCTGCTACTAAAGAAAAGCCAGTTCTAAATGAATAAGTGTCAGGGCACCTGGGTGGCTCAGTGGGTTAAGCCTCTGTGCCTCTGCCCAGGACCTCTGCCTGGTCCTGGGATCAAGCCCCACATCAGGCTCTCTGCTCAGCAGGGAGTCTGCTTCCCTTTCTCTCTCTCTGCCTGCCTCTCTGCCTGCTTGTGATCTCTGTCTGTCAAATAAATAAAATCTTTTAAATAAATAAATAAATAAATAAATAAATAAATAAAAGAATCAATGTCATCACTTTGGAGGCTAACCTTGGGTATGTAACCTCTTCTGGAGAAATGAGGCATGAAACCCAACTTTTTTCAAAGAGCAAGATTTCTCAACCTCAGCACTATTAACATTTTAGACCAAATAATTCTTTGTTGTGGGGGGCTGGCCTATGTATTCCTAATCGCTAACCACAAGATGCTGGTAGTACCCTCTGAAGTGGTAATAATAAAATTATCCCCAGAGGCGCCTGGGCAGCTCAGTTGGTTAAGTGTCTGACTTCAGCTCAGGTCATGATTCCAGGGTCCTGGGATTGGCCCTGCCTCAGGTTCTGCACTCAGTGGGGAGGCTGCTTCTCTTCCTCCTTCTGCCCCTCCCTCTGCTCATGCTCTCTCTTTCTCTCTCTCAAATAAATAATAAATAAAATTTTAAAAAAAATCATCTCCAGACATTGTTAAATGTCCCCAGCTTGAGAAATACCATTGTAGAGATTGCTTGCTATGACCAGCTTCATAGCAGTAAAAAGAATACTGGAGTTGAGGTAAAATCTTAGCCCTGTAGCTTATTAACAATATTTACTAAAGCAAGTTACTTGTCTCTCTGGGCCTCAGTTTCTTCCAGAATAAAGAAGATTACAATCTAGGTCCATATCAGTGTGTGAAGATCAGGCACAGTGATGAGATAGGATCAATGGCTACACAGAAATGTGGTACTGCTGCTGTGTTTGTCTTATCAAAAAGTTCACCAAAATGAAGATAAGTAAAATAACAACAGTAGAATTCCTGAATTTTCATGTCACAGAAAGTTTCATCAATTGATAACAAGGGGGATGGCCCTCTACAAAATGAATAATGGAAATAACAGAAAATGGATGAGAGACACAACAGTCAGTCCTGGATTTAAATATTGGCCCTGTCAATACCTATTTAATGCCGGACAAATTAATTCAACTTTTGAGTCTCAGATTCTTTAGCTACAAAACGGAGATAATAAAGATAATAATACCTAGTTCATAAGATTGTTGCAATGATTAAATGACATTACATGAGCAATTTGCCTATCATAATAGGCCTACAAACGCCAGTTCCCTTGCTCTTACAAACAGTAAATCCTAGGTATTACAAACTCTTCCAGGTAACCTCCCTAAATAACATTCCTTCCCACTTTCCTGCACAATATCTGACCTCCTCTTCCAGTTCAAATTTGGTAATAACTTCCCTACATAAATAAGGACACATTCATAGTCTTGTTATGGAAGAGCAAATAAAATAACTATGCAAAGCTTTCAGGAAAGTAAAAAGCACTCCAAAACACTGTTTTTCCTTCTTGACATTCTGCAGATAAGACTGACTGACTGCCACTGAGCATGCATTTTATTCTTCCAACACTTGCTTTAGCAAGATGTCATTTATTTGTTTGTTCATTCATTCATTCATTCAACAAACATTTACTGAAAGCTTGTTCTGTCCTAGGCATGCTGGTGGGCAATAGGCAGCCTATGCTTTTTTTTTTTTTTTAAAGATTTTATTTATTTATTTGATAGAGAGCAAGAGAAGCAACTCAAGCAGGGGGAGTAGGAGAGGGAGAAGCAGGTTTCCCCCTGAGCAGGAAACCTGATGCAGGGCTCGATACCAGGACCCTGGGATCATGACCTGAGCCCATGACCTGAGCTGAAGGCAGATGTTTAATGACTGAGCCACCCAGGTGCCCCCAGCCTGTGCTTTAAAGGAGCTTGCTAAGAGTGTTTTGGAGAGGCAAACGTCTTCACTACAGTAAGACAAAGGCAATAATAGGCATGCAGTGAATATTACAGGGACAAGAGAGAGAAGGGGGCTCAGAGAAGACTTCACAAGTGAGATAGGCTTTAACCAAGATGTTAAGAATAAACATATAGGTGTTTGCCTGGAGAACATTCCAAAAAGTGAAGCAGATATCTACAAAGGCATCAGAGGCCCTCAAAGAGAACTAACAGAAAAGCTAGACATAGTTTGATAAAGAAATACTGGAACTCTGTTCATTTCAAGGTAGAATAGGCCTTTGAGTAGTTAAGAATATAGGTAATTTCTCTTTAGTGTCTATACTTTTCTGTACTTTACAAATTTTCTGCAATAAACATTACTTGTGGGGGGCACCTGGGTGGCTCAGTCATTAAGAGTCTGCCTTTGGCTCGGGTCATGATCCTGGGGTTCTGGGAACAAGCCCCACATTGGTCTCCCTGCTCAGCAGGAAGCCTGCTTTTCCCTCTCCCTCTTGCCCCTGCTTATGTTCCCTCTCTGGCTCTGTCTCTGTCAAATAAATAAATAAAACCTTAAAGAAAAAAAGAAGAAGAAAATAAACATTACTTGGATGATCAGACAGGAAAAAAAGAAGGGAAGAAATGAAATAACATAATGTCAAAAATCAATCTAAAATGACAAAATAATGCTACCTTCGGGGAGTACTACCTGGGAAGGGACACAGGGGAGCCTGCTGGGTGCTAGGAAACTTAGATATCTGTGGAGGCTACTAAATATAAATGATACCTCAATTTTACTTTTTTTAAAGATTTTTTTTTTTTTTTTATATTTAAGAGAGACAGAGCATGCGTGTTCGTGAGTAGGGGCCAGGAAGCGCAGAGGGAGAGGGAGAATGAGAGAGAGCCTCAAGCAGACTTGTGGGCTAGCACGACTCCCCATGCAAAGCCCCATCTCATGACCCCAGACCACGATCTGAGCTGAAATCAAGAGTTGGATGCTTAACTCTGGCTGAGCCACCCAGGCGCCCCGTACCTCCATTTTAAACAGTGTAAGTGGACTTCAAGAAAAAGGGGGCGGGGAGAGTAGCCTTACAGAAAGTGATGCTGAGCCATGCTTTTATTCTCCATAAAACACAGGGGCTAGATCAGCTTCAGGCTGGGAAGCTGCTCCCACATGAGTTGAGATTTCCGTCTCCAGGCAGCTGCTCAGAAAGGGAGGCAGGCAAATTAAGAGACCTGCAGGCCAGGCTTCTTCCTCTACCCTCCTGGGTGAGTTGCAGCTGCATCAGTGCAAACCATTTATAGAACAAAAGCCAGCACACCGCTCCCCTGCCCAATTCCATCTCAAGGTCAGAGCCCTACCCTGCCACTCCCAGAGGAAAAAATGGATCATGATGAAATGAAAATAAGAAGAAAAGAAAATCATTTCATCTCTGAAAAGCTGGGCAGTGAGAATGCCCAACAATGGTCTGAAAACCTCAATCAATGCAGGGCAGTGAGTTGCTGAAAACGAACATCTCTTTGTGCTCTATGCTATTTGGAGCAAAGAGCAGAAAAGAGACAAAAAGCAGGACATCATTCAGTCTGCTATTCTAGGAATCATGTCCATGACTATTGAAACTCAGTCCAAGTCAGTGAATATTTATTCAGTGCTTACTATGTGTCAGGGATTGGGCAAGGTCTTAGGGTTAAACTGTTAATGAAGACAGGAACAGTCCTTGCCTTAGAGATCTTAGAGTCTAAGAAGGAAGGTCAATAATCATCAAGTAATTACAAGGGCAAGGAGTGGGCACTATGAAAAGGAACTTACATAACCTTTATTTCTCCTAAATATATAACATAAAGACCTAATTTGATGAGGTGCTCTGAAGAAGTGACATCCAATATGAAGCCTAAGAAAGCAGCAGGGGTTAGTTACATAAAGGGGAAAGAGTATTCGAAGTTTTAGAGAGAGCAAGCATATGCACAGGTCCAGAGGTGGAAGGGGATAAAAAACAAAGTCCATGTTAACTGGAGGGAGAGGGAGAGGGAAATGGAAATGAGATGAGAAGCAAGCCCAGGCCATAGGGCACCTAGCAAACCATGTGAGAAACTTTAATTTTGACCCTAAAGGAATGGGAACCCAGAGAAGGATTTTAAGCATGGTTGTAACCTGATCCTATTTCCATTCTAGAAAGATCACACTGAAAGCTGTGTGGAGAACCAATTATGAGGAATTAAGAATTTGAAAAAAAGTGGGTTCAAATCCAGACCTTGCTTTGTATTAGATGTCTGACCATGGGCAAGCGTCTATTATATTAACAACAACAATAATAATAGCAGCCAAATGTTGCTGGGAACAGTTATAATATATTTAATATTATAATATATAATATTATATATATATATATTAGCAACCTCATTTTACAGATGAGGAAACCAAGATACAGAGTTTAAGTAAACTGCACAATGCCACACCATAAGAATGCTGCAGAACAAGAGTAAAACCCAGGCAGTCTAGCTACAGCTTTCATTTGTGAATATGTGCAAGGTGCTTTTTTGAATTAAGCAACATTATACAAAAAAGGTCAGAGTGGTTGGCTAATAGTAGGTGCTCAACAAATGCTACTGCCTCCCTGCCTTTACTCAAATGAAGCCAGAGCTTTCCAAAGCCAGGTTTTAAAATCAACACATTTTAAGAAGTCCTTCTGAAAATTTAAAGTGCTATTCCAGAGAGCTGACCTACTATAGATATGATAATATTCTGTAAATCACATTTAATGCCTCTTTGCCACCCCAAATCTCTGCCAGCTAAAAAAACAAAAAACAAAAACCCATTAATTATTAATAACAGTATTATTTATAGGGCATTTGCAATGTTCCTGTCTCTCTGCTACGTGCTATCATATACTACTTATTTAATTTTCAGAACTTAAAGTTGTAAGAAAATTATCATCCCCATTATATAGATGAGGAAACTGAGGTTCAGAATTTACCAAGGTCAGTTGCCACTAGCTGGTAGAACTAGAATCTGAACACAGGCAGTTTGATTCCAAAGCCTGTGCTTATAACCATTTGTTACTCAAAGTATGGTCTGTAGACAAGCTGCTGGTGAACAAACTGCTTGTCATCAGTCTGTGACAAGTTAAGAAGCAGGCAACAGGCACTAATCATGCTATTTAATTCAGCAAACTTTTTTTTACAATAGCGAGACTTTCTGGATGAAGGATGCAAAGCACTAATGTACATTTTGGCATAAGCTTCTGATACCTTTGCAGAGTGGCACTTTGAGGAAGCATTGCTCTAAATTATTATGCTATTCAGCCTCCTTGAACTGATACTGCACTTTATCCTTCACTTACCACCTTGCACATTATGCTGTGTGTACACACACACACAAACACTCCCTGAAATCAGGGACATTCTCCTCAGTCTCCTCTAGTTGGGATGTCTATCTAGTACAGTATCTACCACATAGTAGGAAAAGGCTCAATCAGTAGTTTTTAAATTGATTTTAATTAAAGCACTTCCAGTAAACTTTAGGAAACATATCCCATGTATACCACACAACTGGATTGTGCAGTCATATTCAAGAATCTGTCATTCTTTCAACAATAGTTTTAATGTTCCCCATGTGGCAGGTCTTGTATTAGATGCTAAAGAAATAAAAAAAGAACACAGTTCTCGCTAACCAGAGGGGAGGGGAGCTGACATATGAATAGGTTATTACAGCCCATAGCACTGAAGTGACATATAGAAGTGTGTGTCAAGTATGGAAAGAGCAACCAACTCTCTGGGGTATCACGAAAAGATAAAGCACATCTTTAGTCCTAAAATAATTGAAGTACTATCAGCTGTGAGAGCTAAAGTCACAGCTTATTATCCAATCTTCTAGACAGCATGTTTAGCACAGTTACACCAAGTTATAAAGGTTATAAAAGTTCAAACTTAGGGGCGCCTGGGTGGCTCAGTGGATTAAGCCTCTGCCTTCGGCTCAGGTCATGATCTCAGGGTTCTGGGATGGTGCCCCACATCGGGCTCTCTGCTGAGCAGAGAGCCTGCTTCCTCCTCTCTCTGCCTGCCTCTCTGCCTACTTGTCTGTCTGTCAAATAAATAAATAAAATCTTAAAAAAAAAGTTCAAACTTAGCTTAAGGACTAAGACCTCCTATAATTAAAAATACTGGAGTCAGGCAGAAATGGGCTAAATCTAGGCCACTTACTGGTTCTGTGACTTCTGGGTTTTCTGAGCCTTGGTTTCCTCATCTGTAAAATGGGAATATACTACTATCTAATGAGTAAGAAAGTATAACTCTTGCCATATCCACATATTGTGCCAGTTATTACCTTGCCACAATGACAAACCACCCAAATGATTATTTATTAAATATTTTTCTTTAAATCAATTCACTTAAAAAGTTAATTTAAAAAATAAACTTTTGGGGCACCTGGGTGGCTCAGTGGGTTAAAGCCTCTGCCTTCGGCTCAGGTCATGATCTCAGGGTCCTGGGATCGAGCCCCACATCGGGCTCTCTGTTCAGCGGGGAGCCTGCTTCCCCTTCTCTCTCTGCCTGCCTCTCTGTCTACTTGTGATCTCTCTCTGTCAAAATAAATAAATAAAATTTTTTAAAAAATAAACTTTTTATAGAGCAACGGGAATTCATGTTGCTGATGAGAGAAAAAAAACAGTATATATACCCACTTTGGAAAATAGTTCGGCAGTTTCTTATAAATTTAAAAATCCACTGCACTTACCATTTGACCCAGCAATTACATAGAGAAATGAAAACTCATGTTCTCACAAAAACCTGTACATGTTTATAGTGGCTAAATTTATAACTGCCAAAAGCTGCTAATAACACAAATGTCCTTCAACCATGGAACGGATAAACAAACATACAACCATTCAATGAAATGCTAATTAGCAACAAAAAGGAACAAACTACTTGATCCAGGCAACAAAAGACCTGAATCTCAAATACATTATCCTAAGAGAGAGAATTCAGACTCAAAAGGAAAAATACTGTATATTTCCACTTACATCACCTTCTGGAAAAGGCAAAACTATAGGGACAGAACACAGATCAGGAGTTGTGAGGGACTGGGGGGGAAAGGGAGGGATTAACTACAAAGGCAGGAGAGAACTTCTTGGGATAATGTAAATGTTCTGTATCTTATAGTATGATGGTATTTACTGCGTGCATTTATGAAAGCTCAGAAAATTGTTCACTAAAAGGGTGAACTGTACTGAAAGAGTGCATTTGTGAAAGCTCAGAAAATTGTTCACTAAAAGGGTAAATTATATCTCAATAAGCCTGACTTTATATTGCTATTATAAATGGAAGACCCGGGGTGCCTGGGTGTCTCAGTGGGTTGAGCCTCTTCCTTCAGCTCAGGTCATGATCTCGGGGTCCTGGGGTCAAGTCCTATATTGGGCTCTCTGCTCGGCAGAGAGCCTGCTTGCCCCCCCTCCCTCCCTCCACTGCACCTTCTTCTCTGCTTACTTGTGGTTTCTCTCTCTGTGTGTTAAATAAATAAATAAAATCTTTTAAGATAAATAAATAAATAAATGGAAGACCGGGGCTCCTGGGTGGCTCAGTCATAAGCATTTGCCTTTGGCTCAGGTCACGATCCCAGAGTCCTGAGATCAAGCCCCACCTTGGGCTCCCTGCTCTTCAGGAAGCCTGCTTCTCCCTCTTCTGCTCCCTGTGCTTGTGTTCCCTCTCTGGTGCTCTCTCTCCCCATCAAATAAATAAATAAATAAAATCCTTAAAAATAAATAAATAAAAGAAAATAAATGGAAGACCAGTATCAGCTGCCTTCAAGAGAAACTTTTTTTAAAAAGTACAATGGGTGGGGCGCCTGCGTGGCTCAGTGGGTTAAGCCGCTGCCTTCGGCTCAGGTCATGATCTCAGAGTCCTGGGATCGAGTCCCGCATCGGGCTCTCTGCTCAGCAGAGCGCCTGCTTCCCTCTCTCTCTCTCTGCCTGCCTCTCCATCTACTTGTGATTTCTCTCTGTCAAATAAACAAATAAAATCTTAAAAAAAAAAAAAAGTACAATGGGGTGGCCTGGATGGCTCAGTTGGTAGAACACATGACTCTTGTTCTCAGGATCATGAGTTCAAGCCCCACTTTGGGCCTAGAGCTTACTTTAAAAAAAAAAAAAAAAAAAAAAGTATAATGAAAAGAAAAAAAATGTTGTAAAATTCTAGCTAGATACTATGCTAGCCAAAGACTCTGAGTCTGAGGCCTCTTCTCCATTATGAAGATCAGGAAGTGGCTAGAGAGTGGTGTTAAGGACATACCAGATCCACACACAAGAATTTCTCCTTGACATAATTAGGTTGAATGAGAATTAAAAGGGAAGAAATTTCTCACCATGTGATTTAATGTTATTTAAAGTCAACTACAGGGTATCCCACACTTTCTGAAACATGGAGATAAGATATGTAAAGTGCCTGGCCTGGAATAGATAGCCAGTTAAGTGTTAGTTCTCCTCCCCTACAGTTTTCCAACAAATCCAAAGAGCAAATGAGAAGCAAAGTAGGCAAAGAAACCCTAAATTAATGGGGAGATAAGCCTTGTTAATGGACCAGGGGAATCAAAATCAGTGTCAATTCTCTTCAAATTGACCTACAGATCCACCATAATCCCAATAAGATTCCATCAGTTTCCTTTATGTAGAAATCAACAAACTTATTCTAAAATTTTTATAGAAAGCCAAAGGATCTAGAATAGCCAAAATAATTATGAAAAAAAAAAAAAAAAGAACAAAGATTAGTTTCAGTAATCAAGCTACAGTAATCAAGACAATATGGTATTGGTATAAGTTAGATACATAAATCACCATAATAGAATGGAGTCCAGAAATAGACCCACATATGCATGGTTAACTGACTTTCAAAAAGTGCTAAGACAATGAGATAAAGATAGAAAATCTTTTTAACAAATGGTGTTGGAACAACTGGATATTTAAATGAAGGGGAAAAAAAGAACTTTGACCCATATCTTACACCATATACAAAAAAACAAAAACAACTAAAAGTGGATCATGAACCTAAATGTAAAACTTAAAACTATAGAACATATAGAAGAAAACAGAGGAGAATATCTTTGTGATCCTGAGTTAGACAAAGTTGTCTCAGATATAATACCAAAAGCATGACTGATAAAAGAAAAAATTTATAAACTGAACCTCATCAAACTTATAAAAAAGTCTGCCTTCCAAAGGACTCAGCTAAGAAGATGACAAGATAAGTCAAAGACAGGGAGAAAATATTTGCAAAACACATACTGTAAAAAAAAAAAAAAAAACAACCACCTGGTATCCAAAAATAGAAAAAGAATTTCCATAATTCAATAATAAGGAGACAAACAACCCAATTTTAAAAATGGACAAAAGAGTTGGACATGTCATCACAGCAGATATAGAGGATGCAAATAAGCATATGAAAAGATGTTAAAAATCATTATGTACTAGGGAAATGAAAATCAAAAACTATGAGATACCACTCTATAAGAATAGCTTTAGAAAAAAAACTGATGATATCAAATGCTGACCAGGAAAAGGAATTACTGTAACTCACACATTGGTAGGAAAACAAAATGATGCAGCCACTTTGGAAAACAGATGTTGGTTTTTCATAAAGTTAAACATACAGTCACCATACAACCCTCAAGTCCCAGGCTTAGGTAGCTATCCAGGAGAAAAGATATATGCCCCACAAAGCATACAAGAAAATGCTTATGACAGCTTTATTCATAATCACCAATACACTGGAAGCAATGCAAATGTACATCAACTGGTGAGTGGATAAGGCAATTAAGGTCTACCACTTAATGGAATACTACTCGGCAATAAAAATTTCTAAAAACATGGAAGAATCTTAAATACATTATGCTAAGTGAAAGAGGTCACACACAAAAAGCTACACACTGCATGATTCTATTTACATGATGATCTGGAGACTTAAAACAACAGGATAGAAAATCAGTTGTTGGTTGCCAGGGATATGACTACACCTGGGCACCAGGAAAATTTTGGAGTTAATGGAACTGTTCTGTATTCTGATTGTGCTAAACTATATGCCTAAAAAGGGTGAATTTTACCAAATGTAAATTATGTTTCAAAACCTCATTTATATATAAATATACAACTTCTATGTATTTATATATATATATAGAATGTATATTTATAAATATATATTTATAAATTTCAGGAATCAAATATATAATCAATATATCAAGTAACAATATATATAAATATATATTTGTAAATATATATTTATACAAATATACTCAATTATATACAAAATTTATATACAAAACTACAAAGCAGAGCATGCTACTCACACCAAGAATATCCCATGTAAAGGCTTCCTTCATACCTTTCCTCAACTTTAATGGATAGATGGTTACAGAGGTTGTGAACATATTGGGCATAACTCTCCACCACAGCCATGTCGTATGCAGTCAGGTGAATGTTTAAAACCCCATATTCATAATCTGTCCCCAAATTAATGGGTCTCACTTCCACTTTTGCCCTCTTCTTCTTGGGCTGAACAGAAAACAAAAGGAGAAAAGGAGATAGGAAAAAAAAAAGGAATTACACAAAAAATTCTAATCATCCCATCTTGATATCAAAGAAATTAATCTTTCAAATAAATTTGTTCACCATTTTTCTCTTAGGTTACCTTACCTTCAAACTGAAGTTCCCTTGGGAAGAAATGGGTAGCTTCCCTTGCTAGTCTGGGCTGTGACATCAGCCAACGAAAGGAGAGGGAATATTGCTGGCACTACTTTAACACAAATACAAGTGACTATCTTCTGCAATTAACTTGTTAGGAGACTCATCCCCTTTCCTGGTCCCCTCAGCTTCCCAATTTTCAAATTGGTGGAGTTATGCCAGATAACAGATTTTTTTTTTCTTATAAGAAACTCTTTTTTTTTTTTTTTAAAGATTTTACTTATTTATTTGACAGACAGAGATCACAAGTGGGCAGAGAGAGGAAGGGAAGCAGGCTCCCCGCTGAGCAGAGAGCCCGATGTGGGGCTTGATTCCAGGACCGGGGATCATGATCTGAGCCAAAGGCAGAGGCCCTAACCCACTGAGCTACCCAGGTGCCCCTGGATAACAGATTCTTAATCTAGAACCCATTGAGGGATTTCAAGTAGTCTATCAACCCCAAAATTTATATGCAAAATTTTACATGCATGCATATTTTTCTGAAAGAATTCTTAGCTTTAATCAGTATCTTAAAGAAATCAATTGCAAGGAAACGCAGCATTAGATATCTTCCAGCCCTCCTAGCTTTGAAATTCTGCAATCATTTAGTCTTCCTTTTAAGAATTGAGAAGTAGGGCGCCTGGGTGGCTCAGTCGTTAAGCATCTGCCTTCAGCTCAGGTCACGATCCCAGGGTGGTGGGATGGAGCCCCACATTGGGATCCCTGCTCAGTGGGAAGCCTGCTTCTCCCACTCCCCCTGCTTGTGTTCCCTCTCTCACTGTGTCTCTATCAAATAAACAAAATCTTTAAAAAAATTTTTTTAGTGAAAAATTTATTGCAATATAATATTCATACTGAAAAAATGCATATGAGTACACAGCTCAGTGAATTTTCCAAAGTGAAAATACTGGTATCATAAGCATCCTGAATAAGAAATAGACCACTATCAGCACTCCAAAACTCCTGCCCCCAAACTGATAACCACTATTCTTACTTCTAAAACCATCTGCCTGTTTTTAGAATTCATGAAAATGAAATGATAAATTATGTTCTCTTTTATATCTGGTTTCTTTCATTCATTATATTTGTAAGATTCATCATGTATTAGCTGAAACAACAGTTCTTTCCTTCTCATTCCTCTTGTGGTGTATTAAATGAATAGGCAACAATTTATTCTTTTTTACAACTGATGGAAATTTGGGTTGTTTCTAGTGTGTGCCATAACGAATTGTACTGCTACAAGTAGCAGTACATCCCTCTTGGTTCACGTTTCAGTGAACACGTGTATGCATTTCTATTGGGGATATACCTAGAATCTGAACTACTGACTTAGAGAGTATGCATATGTTCAAGTTTAGTAAGTACTCTAAAACAGTTTTACAAAGATGTTTCCAATTTAGTATACCACGAGAATTAATCAGAGTTCTACATCCTCTACATTCTTGCCAAAACAAAACTTAGTGTAGTCAGGTTTTCTGGTTTTAGCCATCCTGGTTGGTATGAAGTGATAATGAATTTGGGTTTTAACTTGCAGTTCCTCTAAGTCTATTGAGCCTGAGCACCTTTCCATTTGGATACTCTCTTTTGTAACCTGCCTATTCAAGTATTTTTTAAAAAGATTTTATTTATTTATCTGACAGAGAGAGACAGAGAGAGCACAAGCAATGGGAGTGGGAGAGGGAGAAGCAGGCTTCCCATTGAGCAGGGAGCCCAATATGGGGCTTGATCCCATGACCTCGGGATCGTAACCTGAGCTGAAGGCAGATGTTTAATGACTGAGCCACCCAGGTGGCCCTGTCAATTCATGTATTTAGCCCATTCTGCCTTTCTTTTATTGATTTGTAGAGATTCTTTCTATATTCTAGATACGAGCCTTTGTTAAATATACATGCTGCAAATATCTTCTCCCTCCTTGTAGCTTCTCTCTTCATTTTTTCGTGGTTTATCCTGATGAGCAGAAGTTCTTATTTTTAATGTAGTTCAACTTACTCATTCTTTTATGATTATAGTTATTTTTGTGTCCTGTTTAAGAAATTTCTATCTTAAGATCATGAAGATATTCTCATATGTTATCTTCTAGTAGTATGATTATTTTAACATTTACATTTAGACCTACAATCCACTTTTAAGTGATGTTTGTGTATGATGTGAAACAGAAGTCAAACATTTTTATTCATATGATCATCCAGTCCAGTTGATTTAGCGCCACTGCACGGTAGTGTCACCTTTGTCATATAAATGCCCACAGGTGTGTGGATCAGTTTCTGTACTCTTTATTCTGTTCCTTTAGGCTGTTTGTCTATCTTTGAGCCAGTATCACATCTCCTACTTATTGGAGATCTATAATAAGTCTTGCTATTCGACAGAAATAGTTCTTTTTTTTTTTAAGATTTTATTTATATATTTGTCAAAGAGGAAGTGAGTGAGAGAGCATAAGCAGGGGGAGCAGCAGGCTCCCTGCTGAGCAAGGAGCGGGATATGGGACTCAAACCCAGGACCTTTGGATCATGACTTGAGCTGAAGGCAGATGCTTAACCGACGAGCCACCCAGGCATCCCTAGAAATAGTTCTTTTATTTATTTATTTATTTATTTATTTATTTTTAAAGATTTTATTTATTTATCAGAGAGAGAGAGGGGGAGAGAGCGAGCACAGGCAGACAGAATGGCAGGCAGAGGCAGAGGGAGAAGCAGGCTCCCCGCTGAGCAAGGAGCCCGATGTGGGACTCGATTCCAGGACGCTGGGATCATGACCT
>NC_081557.1:49706852-49742453 GCF_022355385.1 Mustela nigripes | reverse complement strand
TTAGGCAGACAGAATGGCAGGCAGAGGCAGAGGGAGAAGCAGGCTCCCCGCTGAGCAAGGAGCCCGATGTGGGACTCGATTCCAGGACGCTGGGATCATGACCTGAGCCGAAAGCAGCTGCTTAACCAACTGAGCCACCCAGGCGTCCCTAGAAATAGTTCTTTTAAGAAAAAGGGCAAAAAACTCTATTTCTACTTGTTTATTTATTTAAAGTTTTTTTTACTTATTTATTTGACAGAAAGAGAATGAGCACAAGTGGGGGGAGTGGCAAACAGAGGGAGAGGGACAAGCAGGCTCCCAGCAGAGCACTGAGCCTGGTGTGGGGCTTGATCCCAGGATGCTGGGATCAAGACCTGAGCTGAAGGCAGACGCTTAACTGACTGAGCCACCCAAGCACCCCAAAACTCTCTATCTCTTAAGTCACTCCTATTTAACAGCCACAGCCTAGTGGTTGCCACAGAAAAATGTTCCTGCAGAGCACCTGAAATGGCTCTCTACCATCTCTGCTCCCTAGGTCAGTTGAGGACAGCAGAGGCCCAATCTAGGGGAGCAGAGGGAGGACCAAGAAATGGTCCTTTCACAAGACTGATAATACCTATGACAGACCCAATCTCACCGGGATGTTCTGAGAACTGAACAAAACACGATGTAGAGTGGTTTATATAATCCATGTCATATAATTTAATATTCTATATATTAACTGCTTTTGCTATTTTAATTTTTTTTAAAGAAACATGTTCTTTTTTTAAAAGATTTTATTTATTTATTTGACAGAGAGAGAGGGCACAAAGAGGTGGAGCAGCAGGCAGAGGGAGAGAGAGAAACAGACTCCCAGCCCAATATGGGATCCA
Organism: Mustela nigripes; assembly: GCF_022355385.1. Classification (NCBI taxonomy): domain Eukaryota; kingdom Metazoa; phylum Chordata; class Mammalia; order Carnivora; family Mustelidae; genus Mustela; species Mustela nigripes. The sequence continues at coordinate 49,741,602 of NC_081557.1, read as the reverse complement.
ACCCCAGGACCCTGGGATCACCACCTGAGCCAAAGGCAGATGCCCAACTGACTGAGCCACCCCTATTGCTATTTTATGTTCCTATCTAGCACAGGGACTGGCAAAAAGAAAACATGCAATGAATCACAATTTTAGAATTTTAGAACTGGACAGCATTGAGAGATTATTTTGTCCCAGTTCTTCATCATTGCTGGGGAAGAATATGAAGCCCAGAAGGATTAAACATGTTCCCCAGAGTGACACAGCCAGTCAAGACAGATCCTAGGAACTGAAACCCAGACCTTCTAACCCCCAGTGCAGGGTTTTTTCCACTATAGCCTCTGCATTGCTAAACTTTTTATAGCCTTTATAGTTTCTGGAATTCATATCTTTATGATAAAGATCCTACCCACCCCTCTATTATGTAAATAGCATCTTACAGTTTCTCATTTCTAAAGTTCTTTACAGTGGTGGCCATCCCAGGGTCCTAGACTTTGCCATGAGTGAGAACCCAGACTCCAGAGACCAACCATCAAAGAACAGGAGTTTTGTTCTCTCTTTTTCAGAGCATACCACATTCGTAGCCAAATGCAGTGATCCAGACTTTTCAGCGCTGCACTCGGAGCTGTGAAGAATGCTAACACTGGAATGCAATGGGGAGCTGCTAAAATTTTCCAGCAGAGAGGGAAGGAGCGTCTCTAAAGCCTTTAGGAGGCTTTTATAACCAGGGAAAATGCCAGGGCTCTTCAAAGGTGTTGCTTTAGGAGAACAAAACAAAACAAAAAGAGCTGATTCCAGTATCCCTCTTGGCATCTCACTTGCTCTTCTGTGTTGGCCTAGATATGCCTGGACCTCTCCACATTATTAGGAGCCCATTGTGACATTATGTTTCAGTTCTCAGGGTCAGCATACCGAGCAAGGGCTTGACTGCATTTAAGACACCAGTTTCTATAATTTTGCCTGTACAAGCTTTCTCATATCCATCCCCTCCTTTCTATCCCTACTGCCTGAGTTCATGCCCTTATAACCACCAAGCGGAGTTACTAAAGATATCTGTGCAAAGCATGCATATGACTAGAGTCATATTTGGGGAAGGCCACCCTGACTGCACATGGAGGAGAGTCAGGTAGGAAAGGAAGGGAAGGAGAAAGGTGGCAGGGACGATAGACTACTGTCCACCATCAAACTTTGACACTCCTATGTCTGACCTTGATTCAGTGTGTGACAACCTGGGGCAGCCATTCTTAGATATCTGTAGGACTGCACTATGATCACCCAAATAGGCCATGGGATAAATCACTAAACCATTTTTGTAAAGAAATGTCCATATTATTATCCATACTTTACAGAGAGAAAACGGAGGTCCTTTGAAAGCACATTACTTGCCCAGGATTACTGGGAAACTTTGCTGGAGAAGAGCAGGAAAAAGAGTCAGATCAGACTCATAGGCCACTATAACAGCAAGGGCTCCTAGAGATAATACAGTCTCCCCTTTCCCTTCCTAATTTTATCTAAGGGGAAAGTTCAGATCCAGAGTGGGAAATAACTTGTTTACGGTCATAGCAGTAAGGAAATGGCAAAGGTAACAACTTTATGTCTAGCCATGGCTGGAAGCTGGGTCTGTGTCCCCAAGCCCAGGCTCTCTCCTCTAGATTCTGTAGAAGTGATAGTGTCTGCCTATCACTATTGGTGGCATTCTTCACAGCGGGAAAACTGGGACGGAACAGTATCATCCTAATCTGCAAGTGAAAAGGCAGCTATGCCTGCAGAATATTTGGCTTCCAGAAATTCTGGTGATGAAAATTTAAAAATTGACAACTAGGGACCAAATGGTGATGGTACTCTGGACAGTCCATGAGCTATGAGGTACACAAAAAACAAATGACTGTGTTTATAACTCAATATGACACACTCAGGAGAAGGCACCAGACAGAAGGCCTGGCCCTGACTGGGATGACCAAGAGGCACAGCCTGGTACCGCACAAAGCACTGTACTTGGAAGCCAAAGAAAAGCCGGACTTAAAGCCTATCTGCTTAGTCACTGGATGACACTGAATGACCTCTCTATGTGTCAGTTTCTTCCCCTAGAACACCTAATGTTCTTATGAAGCTCGAAATAGTAAACTTACGTGAAATGGAAAGAGCATAGACATCAGATGGATTCTGACTATCCTTGGTTCAAATGCTGGCTCTGGAAATTACTAGCAATTGGGCAAGTCATTGAATCTCTCTGAGTCTTAGAGTCCTCAAACAGGGTCTTTAATAACTAGGATATCTGAGGATTAAATAAAAATATACCATTTATAATACTATAAAAGGAATCATGCCTTTTTTTTTACTTTCTTTTTTTAAGTTTTTAAATTTCAATTCCAGTAGTTAACACACAATGATATATTAGTTAGAGGTGTGTATAATAGAGTGATTCAACAATTCTAAACATTACTCAGTGCTCACTATGATAAGTGAACTATAATACTTTAAAATGGAATAATGCTTTTAAAGCCTAGCACATAGTAGTTATGACATCTGGTATATAGAAGTCACTCAATAAATGGTATCTTTAAAAAAGGCTGAGTAATGTACACAAATAGGACACGAGTATTACTATAAATTGGAGATAATTGTGTTCCTGGTATTCTATTGGCATGCTTTATAGATGAAACATTTATGCAAAGTGCTGATTCATCCACTCAGGAAAGACACCAAAGAAACAGTCCCAGGCCTCGAGGAATTCACAGTTCAGAGAGAAAGAGAGGAGACACACAAGAAAGAACAAATCTCAATTTAATCATAAAGAGCAGCCCACCTCCCAAGGCAAGTTCAACACAAGCCACCTTGCTGCACCACGATGATTAACTCTCCAGGAGGAAACCAAGAGCAATGCTTCAGGTGGGTACAGTTGAAAGGGCAGTTAGCAGAGACACTTACGAGTATAGAGTCGTTACTTAATAAATGGTATCGTTTAGAAAGGGTTGATCTAGACCTGCCTACTTCTCATGTTTCATGGTCCCTCATCCCCTAGTACCCACTTTAAACTCCAGGATTAAAAAACTCCTAAAAAGGGGCACCTGGGTGGCTCAGCGGGTTAAGGCCTCTGCCTTTGGCTCAGGTCATAATCCCAGAGTCCTGGGATGGAGCCCACATCGGGCTTTCTGCTTGATGGGGAGCCTGCTTCCTCCTCTCTCTCTCTCTCTCTGCCTCTCTGTCTACTTGAGATCGCTGTCTGTCAAATAAATAAATAAAATCTTAAAAAAAAAAAAAAACTCCTAAAATTTTCTCAAATGCATCTTCAGGGTCCAGGGTCAGTGTCTCCCTACCTTCACCCAGAAGGCTCCCCCTCCTTGCAGAACCTCTGACGCTTCACCCCACAGGAATAACGTGAGCAACTCCTATTTATTTTTAAGACTCAGTTCATACTTATCCCGGAAGCCTTCCCTAATTTCTCAGGCTGAGTTAGGTACTACTCTTCCATGTTCCCATAGCAAATACACCTCTGATACACCACTCTCAATCACACGTACTCATTTACTCGACAAATACTGACGGCTAGTGATGAGCAAGAGCAGGACTAGTATCAGGGACAGGATAGGAAAGAAGACAGCCATTGTCTCTGCTCACTTATGCTTACGGTTCATCAGGAAAGACATATACAGAACAAACAATTATAAGGAGATGCATGTTTTGAGGGAGGAAGATAGAATGTTATGGAATTGTGAAAAAACAGACTAACGCTATCATTATCATCATCACCACCTACCGGTTCTATATTTCAGACACTGTGCTAAGTTCTTAAAATTCTCTTATTTAATTTACTTCTCAAAACAACACTGGGAAATATAATTCCTATATAAAGCCAAGGAAACTGTGGCTTGGAAAAGTTAAGGAAGGTACCCAAGGACACACACCTAGTAATCATCAGGGGTGAATCTTTAATTCAGGTGTGCCTAATTCCAAAACATTTCTCTCAACCTCTGTCTTTCCTTTTAAGGAAAGTGTGCGAAGCCTGCCAGTTTCCTCAATATCTACTCCCCCTTTCTCCTTTAATAACACAACTGTGGGAAGACAACTATGGATGGCAACTTTATTCATAAAAAAATCATTAAAGGAATCAAAGTAAAAAAAAAACAAAACAGAACTGCTGTATTTTAGCTGGGTATATAACCATTCATAATAAAAATTACATTTCCCAAACAATCTTGCAGCTAGGTATGGTTATGTGACTAAGTTCTGGCCAGCGAGATAGAGCTTCGCACACTACTTTCCCTTTCACCATCCTGCTTGATGGCATGTGGACATAATGGCTGAAGCGGGAGCAGCCATCTCAAAACTGAGATAGAAGCAGTATTAAGTGTGGCAAAGCCGAAAGCTGGAATATCTACTTACACTTTTATGTGGAAGAGAAATAAGCTATCTTGTTTATGCCCCTTGATTAAGTGGTTCTCTCTATATGATGGCAGCCAAACTACCATCTCAATTCCTATAAGAAGGTACTACATTGCATTCATTTCTCTATTTCTCCACATTAAATGTTGAGTTGAACTGAACTGAACTCTGGTTCTGGTTCCATCTTCACCAGATGCATGTCATAGAGAAATTATTTATGCCCCTCAATCAGTTTCCTTTTCTACCCTGTCTATCCGACAGAATAGTTGGTGAGTCAAATGGCATCGTTTTCCAATTTGTTGGTTGTAAAGGGCCTAAGAAAAATCATGTTTCTCTTTGTGAAACACCACAAATTCCTCATCCATATGCTTTTATCATATGCAAGAATGACTTTACTAGCAGAAAACATGGTTATATTACATAAATGGAGTTCTCTACATTTCAAAAACTATGAATATATATCTAAGTCTCTCTGTTAATATTTGTTTTCATCAAGTAAAAGTGATGGGAGAAAACTTGAAATTTAGAAAAGTCTATCCATGAATTTAATATCTTTCTAAAATGTGGAAGATTGCCCTTAATACACCTGAGGTGAGGCTCAGCTCTAGGATCACCTATGTTCCAAGGGCATATTGCTTGAGAGGCACCGAGATCATGGATGTGAAGGCACTTTGAAAATGGAAAGGGATCACTGCTATTATTCATATCAAACATGACTCCCTCTAAAACTCTGACGTGGTTGTAACTCAGCAGTACAGGCAAGGTAGAATGAGACTGGTGGACTGGAACTGGAGATGAGGGCACTCTAATGGCACATGCTGAGTAAGGTCATCACAGGAATCATTCTCTGTATCTGAAAAGTTCTGGGAAACTCCTGCATGTTCTTTACAGCCCCAGTGCTGCCCAGTGTACCCCCAAGCAGCTGGATACTTTGAAGGCCAGTCACTTTACATACTCAGTGTATGAATGCAGGCCCCATTTAGGAAATGTTTGTTGAGGTGACCTCCAAAACACCTTCACTGACACTTTCAGGGAGAATTGCTTCCTTAACTTTGTTATCTTGATATTTAGTTCATTCCCCTAGTATAGCACTTACCACGTGTAGTTAGTTAGATTCTTGAGCACTATCTTTCCCAGCCCGCTATATACGTTTGGTAGGAAAAGACTGTGTCCCATTCACCCGAGCATCATCTGTGCTCACGCAGTGCCGGGCATATAGTAGATGCTCAATAATGGCTCTTCTTTTCAGTAAGTTACAGAAGGTAGACTTGAGGAAAAATGTGGACACTAATTGAAACAACTCTTCCCTAAATCAGTCCTATAGCCCATGTCTAGCCCTATAGTTACTGCACTGGCAAAGACCCATCTTTCTGTTCCCAGGAAGCTGGGGCTGTCACCATAAAGTGATTCTGATCTGCTGATTTTTCTGGGAATGATGCCACAGTCTCCTCACAGACTTGTGGCTGTGGGAGCTCATCTATGGGTGTTACAACAAACTAAATAGGTGTCATAAATGACAGACACCTCCTCTATGTCAACAGTGCAAACTGTTTCCAAGAGAAAAGACATCTCGACTCTTAGGGAGCCATTCTATAAAGAGGACTAAATTACAAAAGATACATATTACTCTCTTGCCCCTGGGTCCTAGAAAATAGAACACAGGACAATTATTATAAACTGACAGCAATTTATGTTGTGTCCATTCCATCCTCCCACATCCTCCTCTTGGCAGTTTTGCTTCTTGGATTATTATTGCCCCAAGACTGAAGGCAGGACAACAGCTGAGGGCAAGTAAGTGGTCTTGGGAGAAATAACCTGGCACTCTACAAAAATGAAGGACTACGCATTTATTTCTATGAAATAAAAATCACTCCAAACAATCTGAAGCCTTTTAAATTCAATACAGTGGGGTGCCTGGGTGGTTCAGTTGGTTAAGCGGCTCAGGTCATGATCGCCAGGGTCCAGGGATCGAGGCCCTCCTCGGGAATCCCTGCTCAGCAGGGAGCCTGCTTCTCCCTCTCCCTCTGCCTGCCACTTGTGCTCTCTATCTCTCTGTGAAATAAGTAAATAAAATCTTTAAAAAAAAAAAAAAAAAGATTTAAAATAAATAAATAAATAAATTTAACAGAATGATTCAGGGCCCTTGAGGAAATAATGAGGTCTATGTATTGAGACACAGTGCTAGGTCTAGAGATGAGCTCTGAAGCATGATCCCTCACTGCCACAGTCAAGCTGGGTCATAACAGCATGTAAGATTACACCAGCAGAAATGGGACAAGGTCTGGGCACTTGGTGCATGAGAATTAACTCTTGTCTTAGGGATGAAAGAAAGAGAGAAAAAAAATGGAATCCGGGAGCTCATTTTTTTTTCTAGGATCTATGCTTAGGGAGAGAAAGGGGGCCTTCAAGCCTTTCTAGTCCAGTTCCCCAATAGGGGAGAAGAAACAGAGACCTGGAGAGAGCCTCTGCAAGCTGGCAGATGAGAACTTTCATGTACTATACCATGCAGGAAGCAAGGAGCCTGCAGCAACTTTCACTACTATCTGGCTAGCCACCCAGGGACAACAAATGACATCAGAGAAAAGCCTACAACCCTAACCAAAGAGAGCATCCCTATCCCTCCCTTTAAGCAACCAAGGTCATCTGAACCCAGCTGTTTGCGAAGAGTGGGTTGTGTTTGCCAGCTCTGATTTACAAAACCTTGGGGCAGCTCTAGTAAGCACATATCAGTTCAGCTTGATCAATATTTACTGTCCTCAACTTGATTCCAGGCCCTCTGCTGCAAACTGAGGAGAAAGAGCTAGAAGGGGAAATGGTCATCAAACAGACCATTCAAACAGAGCAGTAAATCATATACAGAGCAAGCACAAGGAACTCTAGGAACTATGGTAGGACAAGTAATCCAGTGCTGGGAATCCAGGAAGTTTTCTCAGAAGGGGAGGTTCATTTTCCCCCTCCTCATCCTGCTTCCTCACTACAAGCTAAAGGTTGAGGATGCATTAGCCAAGTGAAAAGAGGGAGAAGATATTCCAAGTAGACAGAACAGCCTTGAAAGAGTATGTTTTATAGAGAAACTTGTGAGGCCTTGAAACAGTGTGATGATTTGGATAAAAGCCAAGAGGCTCAATGCAGTTAGAGCATTATTCTCTAACTCCCTAGATGGGAGAAGAAACTAGGGAAAAACTCATCCATCCCTGAGATGGGAGAAGAAACTAGGGAGAAATATAAGGACAGATGGCATTAATAGGGCATTAAGCTTCCTTTTATACCAAACTACAGAGTCGGTCAGAGCATGGCATATGCAGAAAATTATCTTTTAAGATGGAGGATCCCTAGACACCTGGGTGGCTTAGTCAGTTGAGCATCTGCCTTTGGCTCAGATCATGATCCCAGGGTCCTGAGATTTGAGTTCCGCATCGGGTTCCTTCCTCAGAGGGGAGCCTGCTTGTCCCTCTGTCTGTGTGCGCGCTTTCTCTGACAAATAAATAAAATAAATCTTTAAAAATAAAACAAAAATAAACAAAAGATGGAGGATCCCAAGAAATTAACAAGAAAACAAAGAACACACACCCAAACTAAATGAAGTTTATTTCCTACTAATTTATATGGGACTTTTAGAAGAGGCGTATCACAAAATAAAACATCTCCAACAACTACTCTAAGGTGTCACAACTCAGAAAGGGTGTAAATCACTCTTTCTTTTGAATTTTAATAGCACTTTGTATCTTCCTTTTAGCACCTGTCACTTTCTGCTGAAGAGTGTAATTATCTGTCTTACCTCTAATGATTTACAAGCTGTCTGAGCGTGAACCAGATCTTGTTCATTCATCCTCTAAAATTTTATTACAACCCACTCTGAATAGACAAGGCACCCTCAACAATGCCCACCATATAATAGACGTTTGATAAATGTTTCAGAGCATGACAGAATTACATGATCTCAGAGCTGAAAGACTCTTAAAGATATTCTAATTCAGGGACACCTGGGTAGCTCAGTTGTTAAGCATATGCCTTCAGCTCAGGTCATAAGCCCAGCATCGGGCTCCCTGTTTGGTGGGAAGCCTGCTTCTCCCTCTCCCACTCTCCCTGCTTATGTTCCTGCTCTCGCTCTCTTTCTCTGTCAAATAAATAAAATCTTAAAAAACAAAACAAAAAGATACTCTAATCCAGTTTCTCAGCCTTTATTAAGACTTTGATAAAAGTTATGGACTCTCTTCCCAGAAAAAAATTACACATATAAAACACTTTACAGGGCACCTGGATGGCTCAGTGGGTTAAGCCTCTGCCTTTGGCTCAGGTCATGATCTCAGGGTCCTGAGAGTGAGCTCCACATTGGGCTCTCTGCTCAGGAAGGAGCCTGCTTCCTCCCTTCTCTCTCTCTGCCTGCCTCTCTGCCTACTTGTGATCTCTCTCTCCGTCAAATAAATAAATAAAATCTTAAAAAAAAATTTTTTACATATAATTTCAGGGCCCACAATGTCCAGAGGGTTAAGGTTAATTATCCAAAGCCATGAAGATGTAATAAGTGGCATAACTAAGCCTACAAGCTTCCTGGTTCCCAGTTCAGTCCTCTTCCCACTACAAACTACAAATGAACAATTTTAATTGGGCTATTTCCTGCTGGGAGGCTGCCTAAATATAAGCCTCAGATGTGGCAATGATCCTCTCATGAAATTCCCTGCTATAAGGAGGATGCTCAGACTTCTTCTTCTTCTTCTTCTTCTTTTTTTTTTTTTAAGATTTTGTTTATTTATTTGACAGAGAGAGACACAGCAAGAGAGGGAACACAAGGGGCACCTGGGTGGATCAGTCATTGAGCATCTATCTGCCTTTGGCTCAGGTCATGATCCCAGGGTCCTGGGATGGGGGCCCACATCAGGCTTGCTGCTCGACGGGAAGTCTGCTTCTCCCTCTCCTGCTCCCCCTGCTTGTGCTCCCTCTCTAGCTGTGTCTCTCTCTGTCAAATAAATAAATGGAATCTTTAAAAAAAAAAAAAAGAGAGAGAGAGAGAGAGGGAACACAAGCAAGGGGAGTAGGAGAGGGAGAAGCAGGCCTCCCCCTGAGCAGGGAGCCTGATTCGGGGCTCGATTTCAGGACTCTGGGATCATGACCTGAGCCAAAGGCAGACACTTAACAATTGAGCCACTCAGGCACCCCAAGTTTAGTGGTTTCTGAGACCCAAATAAGGTGGTATTGACCTCTGCCAAGGAGAGAAAGGGTGGTGGGAAACGATCATGGTTATGTAGAACATTACAATAAACCAAAGAGGAAAAGGTCAGATGTAGACGTCTCCTTAGGTAGAAAAGCAAAATGTTTCTTAACCATACTATTTATAGGAAGTGAAAGAATCTGACTCAAAACCAGACTTTCTGACTTTCAGGCTGGTGGTGTGTCCACCTCACTGCAAAACCCTCTGCACATGCCCAGAAATCTAACCATAGAAGTAATCCTGCAGATCTAGGAGTCCTAAGAAATGGGCTAAATAATCTTAGCATGCTTAGAACTAACTCCCAGTTACCACTAATAATGTATGCAAGAAACATAAACATCTTTTAAATCTGCAAATACTGTAAAACTATTCGGCTGAAAATACCAATCCGCCTCTACTTGCCACAAACCGTTCATTCGACTTAAGTGAATATATCCTTTATTGTGAAGTCCATGCTGAAATAAGTACTAAGAAGGTGATTTTTAAAGCACCACAAATAATAAAACCAAATCACTGGCTTTTCACTGCGATAACCTGGTGTAGGGACAAGATTGAGAGCTGGTAGAAACAAAACAGTTCACTACAGATAATTTCCAAATGAAATAACTGGAGAGGACTAAAGGGGGACCCCAATATTATCTACCTCCAATGTTATCCACCCTAAGCAGGTCTTTGCAAAAGCTGCACACTATCCTCTTCTAAAGGACCCTTGCTCCCTTTACCTCCTGTGGTTTCACTAGGTGCTTGTATCTTCCAATGCCATGGGTAGGCCGTGTCTTGTAGTGCCGACTGGTACTCAGCAGAATGCCACCTAAACGACAGAAAATAAGACAAACATGTTTCAAATCTCCTGTAGGGCAGATCATCACACATGAGGAGACAAATTCTCCACCAAAAGACTGGGAATATGTGGGATAGCAGGCCTATTGCTGGTTTAAAGAGACAGGAGCTATTTCTTGATCCTGGGCTGACTCTCAGTTTACCCTCTTTTTCTCTCCATTTGGGCCCTGGACTATATCCACTCCCCACTACCTATCTTCCTTTGAGAAAGTCTCTCCTCGTATAGCCACTGGTGATAAGAGGACAAAATACATTCTTATAGTGCTCTGGTTTTTGCTTGCTCCTCCAATGCCAATAATCCTTTTGAAGTTTTCTAATGTGGATCATACAGAGAAAGAGATGAGTGGCAAATACAACGAGATACCAGGAGGACCACAGATTTCCACAGTTTTACAAGCCATCTGTTGGACTTATCTGTGCTAATAAGGAAAACCCTCCAGCACACACTGCAACCTCCAACACCTCCACACAAATAACAATAAAAACAAAAACCTAAGGTACAGAACAGTGTGTTTGTATACTACTACCAAGTATAAACTAGGATCTCCATATACACATTTATTGTGGTAGGCCCAGACATGCACCCCTTGGACCCACCTCCAAGGAGGGACTTTAATCTTCATTATTGTTATCCTTGTTTACAAATAAAAACACTATAGCTCAACACATGAAAAGATGCTGAACATCACTCATCATCAGGGAAATGCAAATCAAAACCACAATGAAGTATCACCTCACACCTGTCAGAATGGATAAAATCAAAAACACTAGAAACAGCAAGTGTTGGCGAGGATGTGGAGAAAAAGGAATCCTTGTGCTCCGTTGGTGGGAATGCAAACTGACACAGCCACTGTGGAAAGTAGAATGGAGGTTCCTCAAAAAGCTAAAAATAGAACTATCTGGGGCACCTGGGTCGCTTGGTTAAATGTCTGCCTTCGGCCCAGGTCATGACCTTAGGGTCCCGGGATCAAGCCCCACACTGGGCTCCCTGCTCAGCGGGAGTCTGCTTCTCCCTCTCCTGCTCCTCCTGCTTATGTCCCCCCTCTCACTATCTCTCTCTGTCAAATAAATAAATAAAATCTTTAAAAAAAAAAATAGAACTACTTTATGATCCAGTAACTGCAGTGCTGGGTATCTACCCTAAAAATATAAAAATACTAATTCAAAGGGATACATGCACCCCTATATTTATAGCAGCATTATTTACAATAGCCAAATTATGGAAAAAGCCCAAGTGTCCATCAAATAATGAATGGATAAAGGACATGTGGTGTGTATATATATATATATATATATACATATATATACACATATACACAACAGAGTATTATTCAGCTATGAAAAAGAATGAAATTCTGCCATTTGAAACAAGATGGATGGATCTAGGGAGCATAATGCTAAGTGAAGTCAGCCAGTCAGAGAAAAACAAATACCACATGATTTCACTCATAGAAGGAATTTAAGAAACAAAACAAATGAGCAAAGATAAGAGAGAGAGAGAGAAACCAAGAAACAGACTCTTAACATAGAGAACAAACTGATGGTTATCAGAGGGAAGGCGGGTGGGGGCATGGATTATATAGGTGATAGGGATCAAAGAGAACACTTATCATGAGTATGTTAGCTACACTGGAATTAAAATTAAAAACTTAATTTAAACAAAAAAAAGAAGGGGCACCTGGGTGGCTTAGTCTTTAAGCATCTGCCTTTGGCTCAGGTCATGATCCCACAGTCCTGGGATCGAGCCCGGCATTGGGCTCCCTGCTCAGAGGGAAGCCTGCTTCTCCCTCTCCCACTTCCCCTGCTTGTGTTCCCTCTCTCGCTGTGTCTCTCTCTGTTAAATAAATAAATAAAATCTTTAAACAAACAAACAGAAAAGGAAACTGTAGCTCAAAAAATATGGTCAAATGGCCAAGGTCATCCAGCAAGTAAAATGCAGAACTGCAATTTAAACCCAGATCTACCCAGCTAAATGGCCTATGCACACAGGTGGAATTTCTGGAATATAAAATCTAGCTAGATAATGTACTTTCCTAGCTTAGATTTCAGTTCCTCATCTCTGTCCTCCCACTGGAACCAGCCCCACACAGTTCTTCTATCTCTCTTGCTCATTCTCTACTTCTCTACCTTCTGGAGAAGTATTAGTCCTAGGATCTGATCCCTTTTATTCCAGCTCCTGTGGTCCTGCCATCATCTTCCCAGAGCCACCATTCTATAGGGAGGCTAAACAGCAAATAGTGTGGAGAAGTGAAATATTTCTTAGGCTTCTCTTTCTAAAATGGGCTTCCAGGGGCGCCTGGGTGTCTCAGTGTGTTAAAGCCTCTGCCTTCGGCTCAGGTCACGATCCACGGTCCTGGGATCCCACGTTAGGCTCTCTGCTCGGCAGGGAGCCTGCTTCCCTGCCTCTCTGCCTACTTGTGATCTCTGTCAAATAAATAAATAAAATCTTTAAAAAAATAAAATAAATAAAATGGGCTTCCAAGCAGGTCTGCTCTATGCCAAAGCAGTCAGAGATTGGCTTCTGCCTTTGTAATTCACATTGTTTCATCAAAAGCAATTGTGGCATCAGAGTCAATCCTGCATTTATAATCTACTGTTTCATCAAGACAAACCTGGACATCATGGGTCCTTTCCATGACATGCATTATCCCACATATACTACATGCCAACAACTGTACAGACACTGGGACAAAGATGACTAGAATATGCCACTTTCCCCAGAGACTCAATGTGTACTAGGGAAGGATGGTAGGAAAGCACAGAATTACCTTACCGTGCACAAATTCCTTTAATAGAGATGAGAGCAAGGTAGTGAATGCCTGGAGGAAGGAACAATGAATCTGCCTTGGTGTGGGGAGGTGGTGGGTGTAGGGAAGGGTAAGGGGTGTAGGTTCAGAAGAGGTAACAGGTGAATTCTTGCAAGAGGAGTTTAAGAGTTTACCGTGCAAGGAAGAAGAAGGTATTTTTGGCAGAGGTTATAAAAGAGCACTGAACCCAGCTGAGGTATCTTCTTGGCTGCTATCCCAATTCTGTCTTTCTGAATCTAAGACCTTTGAGCCTAAGGATCCTTTGAGCCTTCAGGTTCCAACTATGCAGCACAGAACTGACAGTCTAGTGGGAGGAGAAAACTAACAGAACAATCACAAAATAAATATAAAATTACCAATTGTGATGAATGGGGAAAAAAAGCACAGACAGCTATAGCAATAAGACTGGTGGATCTATTTTCAACTGGAGTATCGGAGAAGGCTTTCTCTGGAAAAAAACGACATGGGAACTGAGACCAGAATTCAGAGGAAAGTAGTGGTCATCCCCAGGGAGGGGAAGTGGCTAGAAGGCAGGAGGAGAAGACTCACTGCTTATTTTATACTCTTTGTATCATTAAAACCTGTTCCAAGTACACGTCTTATTTATTCAAAAAAATAAATAAACTGTAATCTGAAAGGCAAAGAGGAATTTATTAGGCAAAAAGTTGGAGGATGAATGTTCCAGGCAGAGGGAATAGCAGTGCAAAGGCCACCTATTGGCATGTTCCAGGAAAAGAAAGGCGGTCAGTGTGGCTGAAGCAAAGTGAGAAGGGCACAGAGTATACCAGAAACCAGAGGAGTGAATGGGAACACCCCACCCTAGGCCTTGTGAAGGATTTGCATTTCACACTGAGCAGCAGGGAAAGGGTATGTCTGACATGTTTTTAAAAGATCAATTTGGGTGGCTCAGTGGGTTAAAACCTCTGCCTTTGGCTCAGGTCATAATCTCAAAGAGTCCTGGGATTAGGCCCCACATCAGGCTCTCTGCTCAGCAGGGAGCCTGCTTCCTCCCCCTCAACCCACCCCCCACCGCCCCACCTCTGCCTGCCTCTCTGCCTACTTGTGATCTGTCTGTTAAATAAATAAAATCTTAAAAAAAAAAAAAAAAAAAAGATCACTTTGGAAAGGTGAATGAGAGCACAGGTGGATTACGAAATTCAAGGGGCAGCCTTGGCTAAATTGTTGGTAATCTCACTGTATCCACATCCCTGTCTCTATTCCATCCTCTACAGCTGCCAAACTGATCCTTCTAAAACACGTTCTTCTCTTTCATTAATTCAACAATTTATTCACTGTACCCACATAATTTTTTTAAAGTACTTAGTATGTGCCAGGCACTGTACCAGGCACTACAGAGACACCAATGAATGAGGCAGGGAAGGTCTTGGCCATATTTCAAAATGTTCATAGTCCTTAGGTAAGCATTTCAGAAGCTTGATTCTATAATCTACTTTCAACGACTTCATCTCATTCTCCCACTCCTCCAGGCCTTTAAAACCTTGCTCCTCAGCCACAGAGCTATACTTGCCATTCTGCATGAACCGTGCAGTCGCTATGCCTCTGTGCCATGCTGGGCAGTAACCCCTACTGGGACTGCAACTCTCCAACTGGTGAAATCCTAGCCAGCCTCCAAGGCCAGCTCAAATATTTGTCACTGTCTCCATGAAACTCTTCTACTGCCCTAAACGTTCAAAGATCATCGATTTCACTTCACTGTTACAGCTCTCTGGTGCCTCCACTATATAGTAGAACATTTTATTTAAAGAAAATTCAGATGCCAACCACCATCCTTAAGTACACAGAAACTCAAACAAACCCCTCATGGTTTCAAACAGCAGAACCAAAGGTGATCTTTGAGACAGTAACACATCATAGGTGAAAGCACCAGCCCATCTCAGCCTCTCTTCTGCCAGAATTCCTTGGCAAGAAAGCATTTTCAAATCCAGTTTAGGGCAATCCCTATAATTAGAGCAGCTGGTTAATTAAGAAGCTGGTTCAAACTACTGTTAAATTAACCATTTTCCCCCTTAAATGAAAGGTTTTGGTTAAATTACCAGTGTTTAAACTGCTTAATTAGCCTGTTGTTTACATTATAAAATTTACCAGTTTGAAAGCCTCCAATTTCTAGTAAGTTCAACAGAATTCTTCCCCTGCTCCTTGTCGTCAAACTGGATTTCCTGTTGTCACATTAGCACTGTAGCCTCCTAAGAGGAAAAGCAACTCTTTTCACTGAAGACATAGACCCCCCACGGTTTCAAAAGGAGTCTCTGAAGATCTTTCAATTAGCGCAATTATAGGATGTAATCACATATCATCTTCTCTCACATCACATCTATTTTCTTTATATATGCTAGAGCCAACTGTCCTTCAGTGTCCCTGTTTACTAAGCTGGGAACTAAACCCATCAATCCAGGATGCGGGTAACAATGTCACTTTAATTATTTCTCCTTCAAAATTAGAATAGGCATTTTTAGCAGGGCTATGCTAGGTAGAAACACTGTGGTAGCCCCAGTCAGAATTTATTACAGGATATTCTCTCCATTCAGTGGACTAGAAGTCCTTTACATACCACAAGGGCAGGGATATCCATGCACCTGGCAAATAATATGTACTCAAAAATTGCCTTTATGAGGCACCTGGGTGGCTCAGTCAGTTGGACATCTGACTCTTGATCTTGGCTTGGGTCTTGGGCTCAGGGTCATGAGTTCAGGTCCCACACTGGGCTCCATGCTGAAAGGTTCTTAAGACATTGTACCAAGACAACTTGCTACCCACTTTTGTCAAAATCTCTTTACAAACTTTTTCCAGGCTTTCTAATTATAGTACACCTAACTGCTTGGATTTGAATGTGCCACGTTTCTCTGATTATATCTTTTTGCTCATGCTGTAATGAAAGGACTCTGAGTTCTCACTTAACCACTTCAGATCTCTTTACATATATTACATACAAATATATATATATATATATATATATATATATATATATATATAATTTCTACCTTTTTTTTTTAAGATTTTATTTATTTATTTGACAGACAGAGATTACAAATAGGCAGAGAGGCAGGCAGAGAGAGAGGAGGAAGCAGGCTCCCTGCTGAGCAAAGAGCCCGATGTGGGGGCTTGATCCCAGGACTCTGAGATCATGACCTGAGCCGAAGGCAGAGGCTTTAACCCACTGAGCCACCCAGGCGCCCCTATTTCTACCTTTCTATGTATGTTCAAAACAGTAAAAAAAAGGCAGTCACTACAACCACACCCATCTTTTAGAGAGAGCAGCTAGGATGGTACCCAGACCCACAGAGAGTAAATGGGTGAAGGTTCGAACAGGGCACTGCTTCCCACTCTTCTTTTCTGAAAACCAATATAATTCAATCTTGGAATTTCTGACTTTAAGGATATCTCAAAAAACCCATAATAAATGCCAACAAAACTATGTCCTTTCAAGTAGAATTATCTTGGCATGCCAACACTGTTGAGTCACCTTGGGCCTTCTAGAGGGCCTTCTGAGATTCCCTGACAACAAATGAAAAATGGGCAAAGGAAAAGATAAATGGCCAGTAAGTATATGGAAATATGGTCAACCACTAGTAATCAAAGACATGCAAAATACAAATACAAGGGATGGCATTTTAAAACTTATAATATTACCAAATATTAAAAAATAATAATGCTTAATAATGAGTATATGAAAGGGATTCTCAAATACCAAAGAAGAATAAAATAACATAATCTTTTTGGAGACCAGTTTGGTAATACACATCAATAGCTTTAAAAATGTCCATTTCAGGGATGCCTGGGTGGCTCAGTTGGTTAAGCAGCTGCCTTCGGCTCAGGTCATGATCCCAGGGTCCTGGGATCGAGTCCCACATCGGGTTGCTCGGCAGGGAGCCTGCTTCTCCCTCTGCCTCTGCCTGCCTCTTTGTCTGCCTGTGCTCACTCTCTCTCTCTCCCTCTGTCTCTGGCAAATAAATAAATAAAATCTTTAAAAAAGAAAAAAAAATGTCCATTTCATTTGACCCAAGAGTCTGACTTTTAGAAATGTATGCTGAGTAAATAATCAGACAAGGGTATAAATACTGATGTATGAGGATGTTCATATAGTGTTGTTTACATTGAAAATTCCTAAAGACAGCTTGAATTTCTCCAAATAGAAAACTGTTTTAGGGGCACCTGGGTGGCTCAGTTGGTTGAACATCTGACTCTTGGTTTCAGCTCAGGTCATGATTTCAAGGTCGTGGGATCAAGCCCTGTGTTTGGCTCTATGCTCAGTGTGGCGCCTGCTTGAAATTCTTTCCCCCTTTCTCTCCCTATCCTCAGCAGGGAGCCTGCTCCCCCCCCCCCCCCCCCCTGCTCTCTCTGCCTACTTGTGATCTCTCTCTCTCTCTGTCAAATAAATAAATAAAAATCTATAAATTAAAAAAAAAAAAACAAGAAAAATAAGAAGAAAAACTGTTTGAGTAAATAATTTCATTATTCCCCACCTCTCTTTTCAAAAGGATCCCCTCCCTAATGGATTTCCTCCAACAGGTTTTAACATGCCCTATTTGATCCCAGCTTTAAAAACAAAATAAGGGACACCTGGGTGGCTCAGTGGATTAAAGCCTCTGCCTTTGGCTCAGGTCATGATCTCAGGGTCCTGGAATCGAGCCCCACATTGGTCTCTCTGCTTAGTAGAGAGCCTGCTTCCTCCTCTCTCTCTCTCTGCCTGCCTCTCTGCCTACTTGTGATCTCTGTCTGTCAAATAAATAAATAAAATCTTTTAAATAAATAAATTTTTAAAAACCCTCAGATTTAACTAGTTCTCAAATACTAAAATATACTACAAAATTACAGTAACCAATAGTATTTTAAAAAGGTTAGTAATGGTATCAAATATACAGACAAATCAATAGAACAAAAATTAGAATACTCCCAGATCTATATGGAAACTTAGTATATGATAAAGGTGACTTTCTCAAACCTAAGGGGGAAAGATGGATGTTTCAATAAATGCTGAAACAATTACTAAATAAATAAATAAATAAATAAATGCTGAAACAATTAAGTACTCATTTGGGGGGGAAAAACTGCATCACTACTCACTTCTCATTCCAGCTGCATCACATCTATGAGGGGAAAAACATACCAGAAGATAACATGAGGGATTTTTTTAAACTAATCTTGGAATAGAGATCTTTCTTTTTTTTTTTTTTTTTAAAGATTTATTCAGGGAGCCTGTTTCCTCCTCTCTCCTCTCTCTCTGCTTGCCTCTTTGCCTACCTGTGATCTCTGTCTGTCAAATAAATAAATAAAATCTTTAAAAAAAAAAAAAAAAGAATGTGGAAAGATGGGGTGCCTGGGTGGCTCAGTGGGTTAAGCCTCTGCCTTTGGCTCAGGTCATGATCTCAGGGTCCTGGGATCAAGCCCTGCTTTGGGCTCTCTGCTCAGCAGGGAGCTTGCTTCCCCCCTCTCTCTGCCTGCCTCTCTGCCTACTTGTGATCTCTCTCTCTCTCTGTCAAATAAGTAAATAAAATCTTTAAAAAAAAAAAAAAAAAAAGAATGTGGGAAGATGAAAAAAAGAAAGAATGTGGAAAGATGATAAATTCTCTCAAGAAATGCAAATCATAAGACATAACTTTTTTACTACCAAAAAATAAGATGTTTTATAAAACCCAGTTTTGACCAGAAAATAGAAATATAAATTAATACAACTTCTCTGAAGGACAATCAGATGATACTTACCAAAAATTTTAATCATAATCCATTGACTCAGCAATTTCAATTCCAGGAATTTATCTTATAAATGTACAGGAACAAATTCACAAAAATGTATAAAGATGGTTGCTGCAGCATTTTTGAAATAGCAAAAACTCAGAGAACAATCTAAATGTCCAGCATTAAGAATACTCATACACACACAGTATATATTCACATAAACATAAAACTTCCTTTATATATGTATATATTTACTTCTTTGTCAAAAAGAGAGAGAGCGAGTGAGCACATACACACACATCAGAGGGAATGGCAGGCAGAGGGAGAGAAGCAGGCTTCCTGCTAAGCAGGGAGCCCTATTCGGGGCTCCTTTCCAGAATACTGGGATCATGACCTGAGCCGAAGGCAGATGTTTAACTGTCTGAGCCACCCAGGTACCCCTGCTAAAACTTCTTGAAAAACATACAAGAAATTGCTGTCAGTGGGTATCCCTGGGGAGTAAGACTGGGAAATAGAAAATTAGACTTTTCATCATATACCTTTTTGTACAGTTTATTTTTATCCTATGCATCCATATAAATGCATTTACAATTCTTACAATTGTTAATTTTAATAGTAAATTTTTTTAAAGTTACTCAGAAAACATACAAGTTCAAAATGAACTTTGCCTCTAGTTGAGAGTAAGGGATGAGACCAAACCCTTGGAATAAGAGCACCTGAACATAATCTCTCTTTATTTTGTTTATTTATTTAAAGATTTTATTTATTTATTTGACAGAGAGAGACACAGTAAGAGAGGCAACACAAGCAAGGGGAATGGGAGAGGGAGAAGTAGGCTTCCCGCTGTGCAGGGAGTCCAAGTCGGGGCTCAATCCCAGGACTCTCTCTGATCATGACCTGAGCTGAAGGCAGACACTTAACGACTGAGCCCACCCAGAAGCCCCATAATCTCTTTTTAAAACAAAACAAGATAAAAAAAAATAATAAAACAAAACAAGGACACCTGGGTGGCTCAGCTGGTTAAGTGTCTGCCTTCAGCTCAAGTCATGTTACAGGGTCCTGGGACTGAGGACTGAGTCCCACATAGGGCTCCCTGCTCAGCAAGGAGTCTGCTTCTCCCTCTTCGTTTGCCCCTCCCCCCATTTGCGCTTCCACGTGCTCTCTCTCCCCCAAATAAATAAAATCTTTTAAAAAAAACAAAAAACAAAATGAACATCTGACAAAATGTTAGTAATTGCCAAATCTGGGTTTATTTGACATATTATCTTTTTTCAGTCCTATGTGTTTTTTTTTTTTTAATCTTTCCAAATAAAAAGTGTAATTAAGAGGAAAAAAATGTGAAAGAAAACCTTTCCTGGGGTGTCTGGGTGGCTCAGTGGGTTAAGGCTCTGTTTTCAGCTCAGGTCAGGATCCCAGGGTCCTGGGATCGAGCCCTGCTTTGGGCTCTCTGCTCACCAGGGAGCTTGCTTCCCCCCTCTCTCTGCCTGCCTCTCTGCCTACTTGTGATCTCTGTCTGTCAAATAAATAAATAAAATCTTAAAAAAAAAATGACTATAAGCTTCCAAAAGGCAAGGATTGTATCCTCTCAATTTTGTATCCTCAGCACCTAAATATATCCTCGTATAATAAATGTCTGTTGGGAGAATGAATAAATAAAAAGAAGCTCATATTTTGAGATACTGGGCTTTGTGGCTGGTAGAAATGGTGACCCTCTACATACTGCTGCCATTTTCCAAAAAAATTAACAGATGTAAAACCTCTTCTGTACTGCCTGGCATACACGACGCACTCAGTAAATGTTAGTTTCCTTCTTGTTTCCCATTCTTTTCCCTTTGATACTCTTTTCTTTTTCTTAAGATTTTATTTATTTATTTTAGAGAGAGAAAGAAAACAAAAGTACAAGTAGGGAGGAGGCACAGAGGGAAAGGGAGAAGTAGACTCCCCACCGAGCAGGGAGCCCAACGTGGGGCTTGGTCCCAGAGCCAGAGGATCATGACCTGAGCCAAAGGCAGACGCTTAACCAACTGAGCCACCCAGGCTTCCCTCTTCTAATACTCTTTAGGCAAATGACCAATGTCATTAAAACCAAACAACTAGGGGCGCCTGGGTGGCTCAGTGGGTTAAAGCCTTTGGCTCAGATCATGATCCCAGGGTCCTGGGATAGAGCCCCGAGTTGGGCTCTCTGCTCAGCAGGGAGCCTGCTTCCTCCTCTCTCTGCCTGCCTCTCTGCCTACTTGTGAGCTCTGTCTGTCAAATAAATAAAATCTTAAAAAAACAAAAAAACACCAAACAACTATTTTGAAATTTCTCACATAATGGACAAAGCAGAAAGGGCAGGTAACTGGGCTGAAACAGACTAAAATTCTCGGAGTTAATCAGATTGAATGGAAATTCATTTTGGATAAAATACTACATGAAAAGCCCTTGCCTAGTAGATGATGGGCATAAAAGAGAGGTCTGAAATAGCAGTAGTTATAACTATAATAACTAACTTAATGTATTTTACCTTGCTGAACCTTTAAATTCACTGTAGTTTGTACTATTATTATCCTCAACATTTTAAGCGAGGAATGCAAGGTAATGGAGAGGTAGCCAAAGGTCACAGAGTAAGTATGTGGTAGAGTTGGGAACCAAACTTACTAAAGAGCTCTTGCTCTTAACCACTTTATATTCTTGCCCTTGTCCTATTCCATGTTGGGGGTGGAATGTGGTCCCAGCCACTCTTCTCAAAGATATGTTAGGAATCTTTCTAGACAAAATTATTACAGAGTGTTAGAGTCACTTAAAGCAAGCAGATTGTATCAAGAAATAACCACATACCTGCAGAACTGATGGGATTTTCTCCTGAAGTTCTGACCCTAAAAAGAGGGGAAAGTATGTTGAATAAAATTAGAAACCCACATTTAATCTGCACAGTTATCAAGACTTGTATGCTTCTCATTAAGGTGAAGTCAATGCTAGATACTCCCTTCTTCTTTCCTTCCCTTCTTTCCATAAACATTACCAGGTGCCTATTATGTGCCAGACATCCTGAGAATACAAAAATAAGGAAATTGTCTCTATATATGGTCTAGTTGGGAGAAAGATATGCAAACTAATTGATCCACAATCTAGTGCTGATCCAGAATAAAAACTTGTACAAGATTTGGTGGAACACAGAGTAAAGTGTGGTCATTTCTACCAGAGGGGTTAAACCATTTGACCTGAGTTTTAAAAATGCAGAACTGGGGGGAGCCTGGGTGGCTCAGTGGGTTAAGCCTCTGCCTTCGGCTCAGGTCATGGTCTCAGGGTCCTGGGATCAAGACCCTGCCAAGCAGAGAGCCTGCTTCCTCCTCTCTCTCTCTGCCTGTCTCTCTGCCTACTTGTGATCTCTTTCTCTCTGTGTCAAACAAATAAATCTTTAAAAAAAAATAAAAATAAAAAAATAAAAATGCAGAACTGTTCTTAATTATTTAGCCTTAAGGAAAAGCATTCCAGGCAGAGGTATGAAAGTGGTCTGTTCAGGGAACGGCAACCAGCTAGATGTGAATGAAACTTAAGCAGCAGGGAAAAGGGAGGTTGGTGAAAGAGGTAATCAGGGGCCAGGTTATGAAGAACCTCATACACTGTGCTAAAGAATTTGCTGTTTACCTGTATAGACAGTGGGAAGCTCCTAGCAGATGTGAAGCATAGGCGTGCTATGATCAAGTTTAGGTTTTAGGAAGTTAACCCTGGCAGCAGATGGGTAATAAATGGGAGGAGTAAGAGAACCAGTGAGGTTGTTCTTGCAGGAGCCTTGCAAGGAGGGCAGAGATGAAGGACCAGGAGCGAGAGCCAGAGTGAACAGAGAAGTCAAGGACTATGGAGAACATAATACAGCTCTGTTTGGCTCACTAGGTTATCAGCATATTTTAGTTCTGCATCCTGCGAAGTTTTGAAACGAAATTGTGGCACAAGCTGGAGACAAGCAGATCTGTGATTAAATGCTGACTGTATCATTTCCAAACTGTGACCTCTGGCAAGTTCCTTTATATTGCTGTAACTCAGTTATCTCATCTTTAAAATGCAGATAATAATAGTATAATCTTGTGGGACTGAAAGTCTATCTTAAACTCTCTGAGCCAGTTTCCTGTTTTGTAAAATGACGTTATCTATATTTGTCCTGTAATATTTTTGTAAAAATTTGAGAGAACATGTGAAATGGTTCTATAGTAAGTAAGCACGGTGCTATAGTTAAGTACTTACTGAAGAGGTGACTGATCAATGGTTGGGGAAATAGATTACAATGGAAAGGAGTAATAGGAAAGAGGCTTGAATAAATGCAAAGGATTTTAAAAAATCATGCAGACTCATGGGTGCCATGTGGTCCAGGGAGATATACAATTCACTGTTTTATATCCTATGGCTGCCACACATAAGACACTCAGTGATTACCTGCTAATTCAAGAAATATACTACCAAATGCCTTTTATTACCACTGAGAGAAAAACAGTGGGGAGTAGCAAATTGTATATGCAAGACAGTGGGAAAAAAACAGGTTTGAATTCTAACTCCAACTCATACTAGCTATGTCATCTCGAGCAATTAATTTGCTTCTCTGGACCTCAGTTATTTATGTATAAAATTAAGATAATATGACCCGTTTCACCAGGTCACTATGAGGATCTATTCACTCATTAAACAAGTATTTATTAAATGCCTACTATGTGCCAGGCACCATTCTAGGCTCTAAGGATACAGCATTAAACTGGACTAACATGTATGGTATATTATGCATGATGCTTATATTCTAGGGGACAGGCAGGGAAAATAATTTAAGTAACTTTACATATACATCTTTCTAAAAAGTCTCAGGTGGTGATACCTGCAACAAAGAAAAATGAAGTAAGGGAAGAGGATAAAGATTGATGGGGTAAGGGGGGCACTGTTCTTACACAGGGTATTTGGGGAAGACCTCTCTAAAGGGATAACATCTGGGCACAAACCTGAATGAAGTAAGGAGGGTCAAGCCATACGGAAAGCTTTTTTAAAAATTTTGTTTAAAGGGCGCCTGAGTAACTCAGTGGGTTAAGCCTCTGCCTTCGGCTCAGTCATGATCCCAGGGTCCTGGGATCCAGTCCCGCTTCGGGCTCTCTGCTCAACAGGGAGCCTGCTTCCCTTCCTCTCTCTCTGCCTGACTCTCTGCCTGCTTGTGATCTCTGTTTGTCAAATAAATAAAATCTTTTTAAAAAATTGTTTAAAGATTTATTTCTTTATTTTAGAGAGAGCACACATGCATGAGTGAGCACATGAGGGGGCAGGAGTAAAGGCAGAGGGACAAGCAGACTCTGCACTAACCATGGAACCCTGAGCGTGGAACCAGACATGGGGCTCAATCTCACGACCCTGAGATCATGACCTGAATCAAAATCAAGAGTCTGACATTCAACTGACTGAGGCACCCAGGTGTCCCTAAATTTTTTTTTAAGTAGGCTCCACTCCCCAACAAAGGCCTTGAACTGATGACCCCAAAATTAAGAGTTTCATGCTCTACTGACTGAGCCAGCCAAGCACCCCGAGCCATATGGATATCTAAGGGAAGAATGGGCAAAGATCTTGAGGTAGGAGAGTGCTTAGATCCTCAAGAACTAGAAAGGGAGCCAGTATGCTAAAGCTGAGGAAGCAGTAGTATACAGATGAGGAGATAGATTATGTAAAGCCTTGTTGGATATGGTAAAGAGTGTAGATTTTATTTCTCTTTTTTTATTAGTTTCAGAGGTAAAACTTAGTGATCCATCAGTTGTATATAACACCTGGTGCTCATTACATCAAGTGCCCTCCTTAATGCCCATCACCCAGCTACCCCATCTCCCCCTTCCCTCCAGCAACCCTGTTTCCTAGAGTTCAGGATCTTTCATGGTTTACCTCCCTCTCAATTTTCATCTCATTTTATTTTTCTTTCTGTAGATTTTGAGTAAGATGGGACACCATTAGAGAGTTCTGAGAGAGAAGTGACATAAACTATCTTGATTTTCAAAATAATCATTCCAGGGGTGTTTGGGTGGTTCAGTTGGTTAAATGTCTGCTTTTGGTTCAGGCTGTGACCCCAGGGTCCTGGGATTGAGACCAGCATTGAGCTCCCCGCTCAGTGGGGAATCTGTTTCTCCCTCTCCCTCTGCCCCTCCCCTGCTCGTGCTCCCTCTTTCTCAAATGAATAAATAAAATCTTTAAAAATAAGTTTTTGAAAATAAAAATAATTACTCTGATTTTAGTGTGAAGGACAGAAGAGAAAAGGAAAGCAGTGGCATCAGTTAGGAGGAAGAATGATGATAGTAAATATTAGAAGGAGCTGGTCCCTAGTAGTTGAGCAAAACAGAAAGCATGAGACCTGAAACTGGAGCTGAGGAAAGGTTTGATTCTGTATATATTTCAAAAGTAGAACTGAGAGGATTTGTTAAAGAACTGGATGTAGAGTAAGAGAATTAAGTGCAAAGGATGACTCCAAGGACTTTGGCCTGGGCAACTAGATGAATGAAGTTGTCATTTACTGAGAATGGGGAAGAGAGAGATGACAGGGGAGTTAATGTTTGAGATGCTTAGTAGACAGGTGGAGATGATGAAGGAAAAATGCTGGGTAAACTACCCAAAAGAATGCAAATATTAGCTATATTTAACCATTGTTATTAATATCCTTACCTTAAGAGAGAAAAGGCTTGCTTAAAAATGATATCGTTCCTCAGACACAGCATCTAGAGCAAAACAGCCATGTTAGGACAATTTTAATTATTCATAGCCTTCCAAGCACCTCTTTAAAAAGAGGCTAGAAACCCAAATTACACAACCAAAAAGGACCCAAAGCCTCTTGTCTAGCAAAGAAGCTGTCTTTCAGTTAATACTGAACATGTAGGCAAACCAAGGTCATCTTCGCTCTTATTCCACCAGCTACAGAAATTGCTAAAAAACAGAAGTCCCCCTCCATGCTGCTTTTTGTTGTTGTTGTTTTTTACCTTATTTTCCCTTTCCAACAGGATCTTTTTTTCTACTATCAATCAACAATTATGCTTCTAACAACCACAGGAACCATGCAAGGGACTTTTAACTCTTTCCTAATTCTCAAAACACCGCAAGACGATTTGACAGGTGAGACAGCTGAGGCCCGTAGTTTATATTCTGAGAAATCATACCTAATAAGTGTCTAAGAGGACTGTTTTTGGTTTTGTTTTGTTTTGTTTTGTTTTGTTTTAAGAGGACTGTTTTACTCCAAAGGCTATGCCTCTGTTAGAGCACACTGTCTTAATAATAATAATGACACCAGTATCAACAAAACAATAATAATGAGAGGAGGCAGTAGCAGTGGCAGCTTCCCTCCCTTCCTGTTCCTTCAAACTCACTCTGCCGTGCTGAAACCCACTCGAAATATCAGTGGTATAGCGTTCCTAAGGGGATTTAACACAGAGGTCTTTTTTTAAAGTAACTAGATAATAAATACTAAACGTCCTTAGGCCCCATAACATGAAGAGAAAATCCTGTCCTCTAAGGGTAACAATTTAAATCCCTTCAACATGTATCTGTTAAAATCCTATTACACAAAAACAAGAAAGTCTGAGAAAGTGTCACAGACAAGAGAAGCCCAAGGAGACATGATGACTAAATGTAATATAATATCCTGGATGGAATCCAGGACAAAAAAATGACATTAGATTTTTAAAAATGAAAGAAATATGAATAAAGTATGGGCCTTAATTAACAATACTGTATCAATATCAGTTCATTAATTATGAAAAATATACCACACTGATTTCAGATAATAACAGGGAAAGTAGATATGAGGTATATGGGAATTCTCCATATTATCTTTGCAACTTATCTGTAATTCTAAATGATTCTAAAGGGCACCTGGGTGGCTCAGTCGTTAAGCGTCTGCCTTCGGCTCAGGTCATGATCCTGGAATCGAGGCCCACATCAGGCTCCCTGCTC
Organism: Mustela nigripes; assembly: GCF_022355385.1. NCBI lineage: Eukaryota > Metazoa > Chordata > Mammalia > Carnivora > Mustelidae > Mustela > Mustela nigripes. The sequence continues at coordinate 49,714,755 of NC_081557.1, read as the reverse complement.
AGTGGGAAGCCTGCTTCTCCCTCTCCCACTCCCCCTGCTTGTGATCCCTCTCTCTCTGTGTCTCTGTCAAATAAATAAACAAAATCTTTTAAAAAATAAAATAAAAATAAGTTATTCTAAAATAAATTTTATTTTTAAAAAATATTTTATTTATGGGCGCCTGGGTGGCTCAGTGGGTTAAGCTGCTGCCTTCCGCACAGGTCATGATCTCAGGGTCCTGGGATCGAGTCCCGCATCGGGCTCTCTGCTCAGCAGGGAGCTTGCTTCCCTCTCTCTCTCTCTACCTGCCTCTCCATCTACTTGTGATCTCTCTCTGTCAAATAAATAAATAAAATCTTTAAAATATATATATTTTATTTATTTATTTGACAGACAGAGATCACAAGTAGGCAGAGAAGCAGGCAGAGAGAGAGAGGAGGAAGCAGGCTCCCTGCTGAGCAGAGAGCCTGATGCAGGACTCGATCCCAGGACCCTGGGATCATGACCTGAGCCGAAGGCAGAGGCTTTAACCCACTGAGCCACCCAGGTGCCCCCAAAATAAATTTCATTTTTAAAAAAGCTATTCTATGCCAACTACTGTGTTGAATATTAAAGGGAATATAAAGACAAAATGTAACAACATAAACAAACTTTGAAAATATTAAACTAAGTGAAAGAAGCCAGTTACAAAGAGCCAAATATTGTATGATTCCATTTATATGAAATACCTAGAGCAGGCAAATCTATAGAGAAAGAAAGTAGATTAGTGGTTGCCTAGAGCTAGAGGATCTGAGGTGGTAGGGATGACAACTGAGGGATACGGATTTCCCTTTTGGGGTGATGAAATGTTCTAATATTGATTATAGTGATGGATGTACACTGAGTGTGTATATACACACACACATATATATATAAATACATATACATATATATTTCTTAACTTGTTCAAACACATGACCCTGAGATCAAGAGTCACATGCTCTCCCATATTCTACTGACTGAGCTAGCCCAGTGCCTCATACTCCGAATTTATTAAAAGTCACTGAATTGTATATTTTAAAACTTTTTTTTTTTTTAAGATTTTATTTATTTATTTGACAGAGAGAAATCACAAGTAGACGGAGAGGCAGGCAGAGAGAGAGAGGAAGGGAAGCAGGCTCCCTGCTGAGCAGAGAGCCCGATGCGGGACTCGATCCCAGGATCCCGAGATCATGACCTGAGCTGAAGGCAGCGGCTTAACCCACTGAGCCACCCAGGCGCCCCCTGAATTGTATATTTTAAATGGATGAATTGTGTGGTATGTGAATTGTATCTCAATAAACCTGTTTTTAAAAAAATGTAAGCACAACATAAATAAAAAAAAAAACAAACAAAAAATAAAAAAAAAAGAGAGAAAAAAAAAAGAAAAAAAAATTAAAAAAAAAAAAATGTAAGCACAATCCTTGTCCTGCAGGAGTTTGAATGGCTGGAGTTACAGGCACACTTCCGTATTAAACAGCTAAGCAATACCACAAGTATTATATGACTTAAGTCAAAATAGGTGGTATGAATAACAAGCACCTCCAGCAAGAAATTCAGGTGGAGATGGCCAGGAAAAATTCTTCTTCTGAGGTGATACAGACACTGAGAATCTGTTCAAAGTCATGAACGTTCTCCCCATACAAATACATATTAGCACAAATAAAAGTTTGCATACTACTTAGGGAGATTCACTGAAACTCTTCACATCACCCACATACCACTATGCTAAATTAAGAGCTCCTCAGGGACAAGAATCATGTATACCTCTCAGGCACACTGCAGATATTCAATCGATGTTTGTTTTTGTAAACAAATGATTAGAAAGCGAATGAATGATACCCATGGCTACCATTTATTAAGCCCCCACATCTATTTTGTTTGGTACTTACCATGTATCTAAATCATAATTCCCTTACAGAATATTATTATCCCACTTTACAGTTAAGAAATGGAGATTAAATAATTTGCCCAAAGTCAAACAGCCACTACCAAAACTAGCATAGGATCTCAGGATTCTCTGAATCTAAAGTCCCTAATTCCCCCCCTATTCTATACCCTCTCTCTCAAATGTGTTAGTGCTTAAGAAATCCAGGCAGGGGCGCCTGTGTGGTTCAAGTCAGTTAAGAGACTGACACTTGGTTTCAGCTCAGGTCAGAAGATCAAGCCCTGTTCTGGCTCCGCACTTGGCACGGAGTCTGCCTGAGACTCTTTCTTTCCTTTGCCCTCTGCCCCTCCCCCCACCATACACTAGCTTGCTCTCCCTCTCTTCCTCTCTAAAATAAATTATAGACACACACACGTGTATGTGTATGTATAAGTGTGTGTGTGTGTATACATACACATATATATATTCTGTTCACTCATTTTTATTCTGTTTGTCTGTCATGTTTGTTAAATCTTAGCCCTGGAGAAAAGAGAGTCCTCTGCTCTAACTCCAGGGAGGGGAAGTACTGGCCAGGGTATAATGGCACTGGCTGGAGCTCCTGACTCCCAGGGCTCCTTGTTGCCTTCACTGCCTTTCATGTTGACCATTTAGGTTAAGCATATTGTACTCATAATTAAAAAATCCTTTAGTATCTGATTTAATTGGACTGTTTAGGATCATCTATGTATTTTGCCCTTCCTTCCATCTATTCATATCCTTTCCAATCATCATGACCTCACATTCTCTAGGAGATTTCTCCTAAATTTGTTCAAACTGTTCCCTTCCCCTGCCCCGATTTTTTAAAAAGATTTATTTATTTATCTGAGATACAGGGCAGAGGGAGAGGGTCTGAGCCGAAACCAAGAGTCAGATGCTTAACTAACTCTGCCATCCAGGCACCCCCAGAATATATTCTTAAGTGGGTCACTTCATAAAGAAGAGGAATTGAATGGGAAGAAAGATCTAGATGACACTGATTTTTTCCCTCACTTTAGTCACTCAGATTTCTGAGTCTCTACAAAAGCAAAGGATTTAATTATCTAAAAGCCAGGATTAAGGGTTGGCAATTTTCTGAAAGACATTCAAATTGTGGTGTGAACTCTCCCTTTCAGCTCTGGGAAATATGCTTCCTCTCCCCTGCATGCTCGGCATTATTTATCAGAACAAAAGTAATCTATTTTGGGACTATATCCACAAATACCCGCTCCTCCCAGTCAGCAAATGAAGAGCGGCTATAGCTCTGCAGCAAATAGGAAGAGGAAGGCAGTGATGCTAGTGAATGAAGGAATGAATGGGGACACAGCTGCCGCAATGGGTTACCAAAATACTTGTGCCATGAGCTCTGGAGTCAAGAACAGGGGGACCGCACAGCTACCAAAGACTGAAGTCACCAAGCCAAATCTATACTGTATGAGTAGCTTCACACACCTGAGTGATAGTAGTGAGTCAGGGGACCATAAGGCAAGCAACTGAAAGCTGTTTTACAAGTATTAGCTGAGAGGTTCCTGGGTGGCTCAGTCAGTTAAGCAGCTGCCTTCAGCTCAGGTCATGATCCCAAGGTTCTAAAATCCAGTCCTGAATCTGGCTCCCTGCTCAGCAGAGAGTCTGCTTCTCCTTCTCCCTCTGCCTCTCCCCCATTGCTCATGCTCTCTCTCTCCCTCTCATGCTCTCTCTCAAATAAATAAATAAAATCTTTTTAAAAATTAAAAAGAAGAAAAAGAAAACATTTAAAAATAGCTATTAAGAGTACATTTGTGTATTAATACTTTTTTTTTTTTTTTTTTTAAGATTTTATTTGAGGGCTGGGCGCCTGGGTGGCTCAGTGGGTTAAGCCGCTGCCTTCGGCTGGGGTCATGATCTCAGGGTCCTGGGATCAAGTTACGCGTCGGACTCTCTGCTTGGCGGGGAGCCTGCTTCCCTCTCTCTCTCTCTCTGCCTGCCTCTCCATCTGCTTGTGATTTCTGTCAAATAAATAAATAAAATCTTTAAAAAAAAAAAAAAAGATTTTATTTGAGGGGCGCTTGGATGGCTCAGTGGTTAAAGCCTCTGCCTTTGGCTCCGGTCATGATCTCACGTTCCTGGGATCAAGCCCTGCATTGGGCTCTCTGCTCAGCAGGGAGCCTGCTTCCCCCTCTCTCTCTTCCTGCCTCTCTGCCTACTTGTGATCTCTCTCTCTCTGTGTCAAATAAATAAATAAAATCTTAATTAAAAAAAAAAAGATTTTATTTGAGAGACGCCTGGGTGGCTCAGTCGGTTAAGCCACTGCCTTTGGCTCAGGTCGTGATCCTAGGGTCCTGGAATTGAGTCCCACATCCGGCTCCTTGCTCTGCGGGGATCCTGCTTCTCTCTCTGCCTCTGTCTGCCACTCTGCCTGCTTGTGTACTCTCTCTCTCTCTGACAAATAAATCAATAAATAAAATCATTTTAAAAAAAGAAAGATTTTATTTATTTGACAGAGATTACAAGTAGGCAGAGAAGCAGGCAGAGGGACGGGGTAAGCAGGCTCCCCGCTGAGCAGAGAGCCCAAAGTGGGCTGATGCTGGCTCAATCCCAGGACCCTGGGATCATGACCTAAGCCAAAGGCAGAGGCTTTAACCCACTGAACCACCCAGGCGCCCCTTTAATAAATATTTTAAACAGCAGTTACTATCACTTATTGAGTACATCCTTTATGATCACTTGACACATACTATTTCAGTTCCTCTTTATATCAATCTTCTCATAGAGGCATAATTGAGATAATTGTCCCTATTTTACAGAGAAAAAAAAAAACAAAACAAAACAGAGGCTTAGGAAAACTGCCTGAAGTTATAGGTTTGGCAAGAGGTGCCAAGAATTCAAACCCAAGGCTGACTGAATCCAAAGCCCATGTCTTCCATTCTACCATACTACCTCTCACAGAGTAATACCAATTACTGAAATTCATATGCTAGTAACAATAGCATCAATAATCCTACCATTTCTTGAGTAACTGCTATCTGCCAAACATCATTTCCTTTAATCCTCACAACCATTCTGTGAGGTAGGTTTTTTTTTTTTAAGATTTTTTAATTTATTTTATTTGACAGACAGAGATTACAAGTAGGCAGAGAGGCAGGCAGAGAGAGAGAGAGGAGGAAGCAGGCTCCCTGCTGAGCAGAGAGCCCGATGCGGAGCTCAATCCCAGGACCCCAGGGTCATGACCTGAGCCAAAGGCAGAGGCTTCAACCCACTGAGCCACCCAGGTGCCCCTGTGAGGTAGGTTTTTTGACCCCCATTTTATTGCAAGGAAACCAAAGCTCAGAAAGGTGAATTAATATGCCTTAGGCACACAGCTGGCTAGTGGTGTTTTAGCTGACCTTTCCTAAGTTCTTTCAAAACCACTTTTGTTCATAGTCTTTCCCAAGTCTCTTCTTAATATGTTTATTTGTTTATTTTTTTTACAAGATTTTTATTTATTTGACAGAGAGAGTGAGAGAGTGTACAAGGAGGGAGAGCTGCAGAGGGAGAAAGAGTAGCAGACTCCACGCTGAGCAGAGAGACCGATACGGGGCTCCATCCCAGGACCCCGGGATCATGACCTGAGCTGAAGGCAGATGCTTAACCACCTGAGCCACCCAGGTGCCCCTTAATATGTTTAATATGTTGGGGTGCCTGGGTAGCTCAGTCATTAAGCGTCTGCCTTAGGCTCAGGTCATGATCCCAGAGTCCTGGGATCATGCCCCACATCAGGCTCCCTGTTCCACCGGAAGCCTGCTTCTCCCTCTCCCACTTCCCCTGCTTGTGTTTCCTCTCTCACTGTGTCTCTCTCTGTCAAATAAATAAATAAAATATATTTTAAAAATATGTTTAATATGGTGACTGTCAGAGTCTGTCTTTGCACTGAGTTTTGGTAGCACTTAGGAGCACAGGTTAAGGATTCATACAAACCTGGGTTTGAATATCAAATTTCCACATTCATATTTGTACGATCTTTGGCAAGTCCCTTAAGAAATACTTAGCCTCCCATACATATGATTAAATTTGTATGAAATGACCAGAACAAACAAATCAACACAGAAAGAAAGCAGATTAGTGGTTACATGGGTATGGGCAGGAGATGAATGAGGAATGACTGCTTATAGGTATAGGGTTTCTTTTGGGAGTGAAGAAAATGTTCTGGAATTAGACAATGATGATAGCAGCACAACTTTGTGAACATACCAAAAACCACTGAATTGTCCATCTTTTTTTTTTTTTTTAAAGATTTTATTTATTTATTTGACAGACAGAGAACACAAGTAGACAGAGGCAGTCAGATAGAGAGAGAGGGAAGCAGGCCCCCTGCCGAGCAGAGAGCCCGATGCGGGACTCGATCCCAGGAACCTGAGATCATGACCTGAGCCGAAGGCAGCGGCTTAACCCACTGAGCCACCCAGGCGCCCTGAATTGTCCATCTTAAATGGGTAAATATTATGGTATGTGAATTATATCCCAATTTTTAAAAAAAGAAAAAAAAAGAAAGAAACATCTGGCCTTCTAGCATAACTGCTGGATTGTATTTCCAGGCCACAGATGAGCTTTGTTAAGCCTATATCCTACCTCCTTCCAGGGCTAAATTGTTTAGAAATACCCGTGGTTACCTAAAAGGTTAAGTCCAATCCCCGACCATTTCCCCAAGTCTCATTCACATATTTGTCTACATATTGTCCCTTGATCCAAGCCCCGCTGCTTCTCTCCCTCCCAATTTCTTCTGAAACCTCTGGAACTTCAAATACGTTCTCATTTCAGGGCCTTTGCATATACTCTTTCTGTTTAAATTCTATCATTCTGGGACGCCTGGGTGGCTCAGTAGGTTAAGCCGCTGCCTTCGGCTCAGGTCATGATCTCACATTTCTGGGGATCAAGTCCTGCATCGGGCTCTCTGCTCAGCAGAGAGCCTGCTTCCCTCTCTCTCTCTCTCTCTGCCTCCCTCTCTGTCTACTTGTGATCTCTCTCTCTGTCAAGTAAATAAATAAATAAATAAATCTTTCAAAAAAAAAATTCTATCATTCTTTAAGTCTTAGTCATGTAGCATCCTCAAGAAAACTTTCCTTACTGCTCAGATTTACTTGGATCCTGCTGTTGTACACTCACATAGCACCCAGAATACTTCTTTCGTGGCATTTATCATAATTAGTTAAGCAGTTAAATGTTTAATTAGCCTGTCTCTTTTGCTAAGAATACAAGCTTCATAAAGACAGGAAACTGCTATATCCCAACATCTACCATACTTTCTGGCACACTGTGGGTAGTCAGTAAATATCTGCTGATTGAATTAATAAATCCCTCCAAACCTCACTTCCTTATCTTTTTTCTTTTTAAGATTTATTTATTTACTCTGGGTGGGGGCAGAGAGAGGGGGAGAGAGAGAATCCCAAGCAGACTCCCCCACCCAGTGTAGAGCCTGGTGCAGGGCTCGATCCGACAATCCCTAGATCATGACCAGAGCCAAAACCAAGAGTCGGACACTCAATCAACTGAGCCACCCAGGTATCCCTCCTTACCTTTAAAGAGGTTATAAAAATATTTACCTCAGGGATGCCTGAGTGGCTCAGTCAGTTGGATGTCTGCCTTCAGCTCAGGGCATGAACTTTTGTTCAGTCACTTATTCACTCAGTATATATCAGGTACTTACTTTAGGTCAAGTACACTGTAGGCAGGGTACATATACATATAAAGAAAATATAGGGGCGCCTGGGTGGCTCAGTGGGTTGGGCCTCTGCCTTCGGCTGTGGTCGTGATCTCAGGGTCCTGGGATCGAGCCCTGCATCCACCTCTCTGCTCAGCGGGGAGCCTGCTTCCTCCTCCCCTTTTGCGTGCCTCTCTGCCTACTTGTGATCTCTCTCTCTCTAATAAGTAAATAAAATCTTTTAAAATATATATAATGCAGGGGCGCCTGGGTGGCTCAGTGGGTTAAGCCGCTGCCTTCAGCTCAGGTCATGATCTCAGGGTCCTGGGATCGAGTCCCGCATCGGGCTC